>NC_048303.1:95819337-95977259 GCF_013100865.1 Trachemys scripta elegans | reverse complement strand
CTAAGTGTATTTCCCTTGTACTCAATTTTTTTCCTCCACTTCAGCTTGTCTCCTGAAACTTCAATCAACAGCTCTTCTTCTATCTTCCTATTTGCATAACTTCAGTTTTCTTTGTGTTTACCTTCAAATCATGATCTTCAAATGTACACCCACTCTGATACCATATTTGCCAATTCCTCTTTGCTATTAACCAAAAGGGCCAGATCATCAGCATAGATTAGTTTTCTTTGCCTCTCCACAGGCTTGGTTATCCTACTTAACTCCATAACTAGTATGAAGGTAAGTGGAGTCAGCATGCTCTTGTCTCAATCATGCTACCACATCAAAACTCTGTGAAATTCCATGTACTGTTACCACGCTTAATTCAACACCTCTATCTCCACTTCTTGAAGTCCCCCACCCATTGATCTCAATACTCCAAACACCAGCTTCCACAGAACCACGTCATTTGCTTTCTTCATAATCAATATATGCTCTAAGTTATGCCTTCCATTTATCGTTCTTTCAGACTTCTGTCTTATTGCAAATACTGTCTATAGTATTCCTTCCCTTTCTAAAGCCATGTTGCTCCTCTCTTTTATTTTCTTCCTTGCCCCTCAGTCTTCCCTCCAAGGACTTTAGGAGATGCACTTAACAAGGTGGTGCTCCAATCATTTGCATCACCCTTATCCTTCCAAAGAGGCACAATCAGTCAGGTTCTCCAGTCATCATCTTTGCTTGATCCCGCAAACACACAGTAATCTATGAAACCACTTTACTCCAGTATATTCAACTGCGTTGATCGTATCAACTGTTATTTCATCTTCACCAGCTGTTTTGGCATTCATTTTATTTAGTGCTTCTTCTATCTCCCTCACAGATACCAATACCTCTTGAGGGTTCCTCATAATTGCTGGCAGTTCTTGCACTCACAGCCCTCTCTTCTCATTTAACAGCCTTTGAAAATATTTTTTCCATACCTTTATCACCTCTTTAGGGTTAGTCACCATACAGTTCCCATCCTTCACACAAAGATCTTTTCATATTTTATTTCAGTGTTCCTCTTTTTTGTCAACCCAAAAACCAATTTCCTGCTATTATCTTCCTCCAGCTTTCTGTACAATTCCTCTTCACCCTTCATTCTATATGTAACAGGATCTACTGGAGTCAATTCAATACGGGTTTATGGACATGACAAGTAATGGCTAAAGTAGATTGAAACAGGAGGGAAAGTGTTTGTTGCACCTGCCAAGGAGAAGGGGCAGCTGTTGAGGAGCTGCTGCTTATTATCCAAGTGCAGGAGAGGTGGAGAGAGCGTTCAGACACCCCATTACTGTAATGCCTGATAAACTGTACAAGTGTTGCCAAAGTGAAAAAGAAGTAATTTTTTATTCCAGATTGTCGAGGAATCTAAGAAATAAAGGTTACAAGTAAAGTGTCTCATGCTTCTGTTTGATATACTTTAATTGCGCAGCTCACACACAACCAGTTTGAGGGGCAGGCACAGCTTAGGAGATATGCATCCACTTCCCCATAGGAAAACCCTTAATACAAATATAGCCCTACCAATACAGGTATTTTTCTTTAAGTCTGTAGCAGGTAGTTAGGGAGGAGGGGTTGGGTGAAGGCTCTAGACAGAAACTGCAATGAAGCAGGAACAAAATATTTATTGTAGAGTATTAGAAGAAAGTACCTTTCTGGGACTCTGTACCATTATCATATAACGTCATACACACTATGTATACATGTGCATTAATCCCTGTTTAGTGAGAAATGCTGAAAATATGTAGCCTATGCACTAAGGCTAGATTTTGCAATTCACTCATGGATAGAGAAGCCTGCCTCTTGTGGAAACAATTACTTTACATTTATGGCTGAATTAAATAAGATGTGTGCAGTGCTTTTTATAAATTCCATCAAGCTATGATTCAGTACATTGAGCAAGCTTGTAGGATCTGATGAGACAGCTTTGTGTCCCTTGGAAGATAGTGCCATTGATAGAAGAGCTCTGTACTGGAATGTGCGGAGATGAAGAAGGAGGCAGGTGTCAGGACCCTAATGGGGCTCTGGGTGATCACTGCTTCCCACCACCCAACACAGATGTAATGAGGTTGAGTAGTGCCCGTATAAGAAAAATTAAAACTACTGATTATTCCTTAAAAAAGGTTTTAAATGACTTTCGACTATAAAGGCAACACAGACAAAATAAGAAAAGCAAGATTAAAGACCAGCACTGAATAAGGATTAATATAAATGGCAAGGTACTGAAGACAAGCACAAGTACATGTAAAATTATTATTCATTAGCTATTTAATACTATCTTAACACTATAGTATCGATACAACTTGAGATCAATTCTGCCCCAGCAACCAGACTTCTTTACTCCATAACCTTACCCTGCATTCGGCGAGAATACATTACCCTTCAGTTGGCCGTTTTCTGCACTGGCCAGGTACAGATGGTCATGAAGTGCACATCCCATAGGGTTCAGGGGGTGTGGGTCAGGTTTCCTTTATAACCAAAATGCACACACAGTCCCGTGCCTTCGTACCTTTTATCTGATCTGTCCTCCATGTCTTAAAACAGATGGTCCAATTAGGGTTAGCCAAATTTTTATTGTGGTTAGCACTGTCGCCTTGGCTGTATAATTTATGCTTACTTATCTCCTTGTGTCACTTTGACCATATAATTTATACTTACTTATTTTCTTGTAGCCAATTGTTGTAGTTGTGAGTTAGACAAGCTGTGCCCGGGGCCACAACTTATCTCCTTTTATAGGAGTTAGAATGTGTTATCTGGTTGCAGTGCGTTTTGACCACAAGTCTTAGCTTACTTCTGCAAAGCTTGCCCTCTTCACCTCTGCAAAGCGTGCCTTTTTTACCTTTGCAAAGTGCAAGTTTGAGGCCTAACACTGACAATACCTTTGTTCATTTTAAGCTTGGCAATACTTTTGCTGAGAGATTAATCACAGAATGGAAAACAGTGTTCAAGTCAACGGCAAATACATGGCATACTTTACTATTTCAATGGGAATTTAACAAGGCTGTGTCCTGTCATCATGGCTGTTCAGCATTCATTGGTTGCTGGATAAGCTTCAGGAGGCAACTGTTAGTAGCATGGAGCTGAATGCCATTTTGCTTTGCAACCTGAATATATCAGTGACTTTGTCTTGTTGGTTCAGTTTGGTGAACTGCTGGAGCTGATGGGCAGGCAGGTAAGAAGCAGTGGGCACTGGACTATATTAATCTACATCCCTGGCCATTACCGTCAAGCAGTCTCCAGTTTCAGATTACAACCAGCTCATTGTCATATACTTGAGAAACATCATAGCACTGATGTTCAAAAGATGTGGGTGCTTGTATAGCAGCAACCACTGATATGTTCTGTGCCCTTCAGCAGTCACTGTGAAGACACTTTAACCTCAAGCTTATGAAACTATGGAGTTAGTTATGCTAACTCTGTTGTATGGTAGTGAAACATGGGAAGGCTGAAGAGTGGCAGATTGACTTTTCAGTTCTTGTCATCTTTGTCAGCTGCTCCATAGTGAGTAACAGGACAGGATCAGCAATGTGCATATTCAAGCCGAACCCAGCAATCACCTCCATCGGTACTGTTTCAGTTTTGGCAGCTTTCTTGGTATTGCTGTATTAGGATGGAAGACTAACAAATTACATAGCATGTTTACTAAGAAATGCCACTACCTCGCTGGCCACTACATCGTCCCCAGAAGCTTTAGTGACATAAGATCACCAATGATGGACATAGACTGAACATCAGTGGTTCTCAAACTGTGGGTCAGGACCCCAAAGTGGATCGTGACCCCATTTTAATGGGGTCACCAGGGCCAGTATTAGACTTGCTGGGACTTGGGGCAAAAGCTGAAGGCCGAGCTCCACCCCACGTGGGGTTCGGCTGCCACCTCCTCTCCCCCCACCCTGGGAAGTGAGGCTCAAGCTGCGGCCCCTTCTGCCCCCAACCGGGGTTTGGGCTCTGCCCCACCCCCACCCCTGGGATCTTGTAGTAACTTTGTTGTCAGAAGAGGATAACGGTGCAATGATGTTTGAGAACCCCTGAGCTAGACCATTTTAAGCACCTAGCTAGAGATTTTGATTCAGGTGGTGCCTGATGTAAGCTGGCCTCATCCCTTTGGTATTTGTCTTAATGATGATGTAATATGGGTAAGTGCAATTGCTTATTTTATAAGTTATGTTTGTTGCCTTGCCTAGGGACTGGAGGATCAAACTCTAATGCCAGATATCGTCTAAAGGTAAATGAGCTAAAGCCCCTAGAACATTTGTAGAATACTTTGTTTCCACACACATTTAATAATACTGGACATCAAAATCTTCATCTATCATCAGAAGATGATCTATGAATACAAGTGCAATCTCAGTGCCCGACCAGTTAGTACCCTGACTAAGAAGCATCCAAGAGACTGGGGGTCACCTTATACTCTGCATATTGCTACGCCACCACCTTTTCAGTAATTTTAACCAGAAAAGGCAGATGAGATACAAATAGTTGGTCAGACTGCCAACATAGAATATAGAATATCAGAGTTGGAAGGGACCTCAAGAGGTCATCTAGTCCAACCCCCTGCTCAAAGCAGGACCAATTCCCAGCTAAATCATCCCAGCCAGGGCTTTGTCAAACCGGGCCTTAAAAACCTCCAAGGAAGGAGACTCCACCACCTCCCTAGGTAACGCATTCCAGTGTTTCACCACCCTCCTAGTGAAATAGTTTTTCCTGATATCCAACCTGGACCTCCCCCACTGCAACTTGAGACCATTGCTCCTTGTTCTGTCATCTGCCACCACTGAGAACAGCCGAGCTCCATCCTCTTTGGAACCCCCCTTCAGGTAGTTGAAGGCTGCTATCAAATCCCCCCTCATTCTTCTCTTCTGGAGACTAAACAATCCCAGTTCTCTCAGCCTCTCCTCATAAGTCATGTGCTCCAGACCCCTAATCATTTTTGTTGCCCTCCGCTGGACTCTTTCCAATTTTTCCACATCCTTCTTGTAGTGTGGGGACCAAAACTGGACACAGTATTCCAGATGAGGCGTCACCAATGTTGAATAAAGGGGAACGATCACGTTCCTCGATCTGCTGGCAATGCCCCTACTTATACAGCCCAAAATGCCGTTAGCCTTCTTGGCAACAAGAGCACACTGTTGACTCATATCCAGCTTCTCGTCCACTGTGACCCCTAGGTCCTTTTCAGCAGAACTGCTACCTAGCCATTCAGTCCCTAGTCTGTAGCAGTGCATGGGATTCTTCCGTCCTAAGTGCAAGACTCTGCACTTGTCCTTGTTGAACCTCATCAGGTTTTTTTCGGCCCAATCCTCTAATTTGTCTAGGTCCCTCTGTATCCGATCCCTACCCTCTAGTGTATCTACCACGCCTCCTAGTTTAGTGTCATCTGCAAACTTGCTGAGAGTGCAGTCCACACCATCCTCCAGATCATTAATAAAGATATCAAACAAAACTGGCCCCAAGACCGACCCTTGGGGCACTCCGCTTGAAACCGGCTGCCAACTAGACATTGAGCCATTGATCACTACCCATTGAGCCCGACGATCTAGCCAGCTTTCTATCCACCTTACAGTCCATTCATCCAGCCCATACTTCTTTAACTTGGCAGCAAGAATACTGTGGGAGACCATATCAAAAGCTTTGCTAAAGTCAAGGAATAACACATCCACTGCTTTCCCCTCATCCACAGAGCCAGTTATCTCATCATAGAAGGCAATTAGGTTAGTCAGGCACGACTTCCCCTTCGTGAATCCATGCTGACTGT
The DNA here is from genome assembly GCF_013100865.1 of Trachemys scripta elegans. NCBI lineage: Eukaryota > Metazoa > Chordata > Testudines > Emydidae > Trachemys > Trachemys scripta. The sequence continues at coordinate 95,971,483 of NC_048303.1, read as the reverse complement.
TCCTGATCACTTTCCTCTCCTCTAAATGTTTCATAATTGATTCCTTGAGGACCTGCTCCATGATTTTTCCAGGGACTGAGGTGAGGCTGACTGGCCTGTAGTTCCCCGGATCCTCCTTCTTCCCTTTTTCAGGTGCTGGTTTGTAGAGTAGAGGCTGTATGGATATTTCCTTCAGAGAAGCTATTAATCAGGTAGTTCTTTCTTTAAAGCCTTCACTATTCATGGGGTCTGAGCACAAGTCATAGTACAAAATGCCCCCAACACTTGTCATACTTAGGGGTGCCACTGGCTGAAACACAAGCAAAGAAGACACAGTATTTGTCTTCTCCAGAGCACAGGATGAGATTATATGTAATCTTACTGGGGCAAAATGTGACAGATGTGAGGCCTGAGAGTTTAAATAAGACTACATTGAAAGTTTCAGACAAGTATGGACTTTTGGCATAATAAGTATTAAGTGGAATTCCTGAGGAGTCCCTAGGGGAGTGGTAAATACAAATTCCTCAACTCCAGTTATGCAAAAATCCAGCCTTTTGAAGATATGCCTGAGGAGAGACTTACTGATTGCTGATTACCTATTGTAGAAGGCAAACATCCAAGGCTTGAGCTGTATAAAGAAACAGCCAATCTGTCCAGTGGGAGAGAGGGGGTTCTTCAGGATCTAAGAGGGATGAACTGGTGGCAATAGGGAAAAATTAGTTGTAAATTTTGAAGGACTAAATCCAACAATAGCTCTAGGTTGAAATTGGGGGAGACCTCTAGTAAGCTTTCTAGTATGCATTTGGATTCTTCTGTTTTTTTAATATGTTTTCTCTATAATGCTTAGAAGAAGCTCTGGCGTAACTAATAAATGTGGCTGATACACTGGTCATAGTCTTCTGAGAAAAAGCAATGCACAGCCACTGAACTTTTTAGGCAGTCTGGCTTTCTGGGGATATCATAATGTAATTCCAGGTTGCTGTATAGCCTTAAAACCAGTGGTCAGGAGGGAGTGAGATGCAGGTCTCTGCTCAAGAGAGGTGATGGCTGGGAGCCAAAAGTCTTTTAGTGAGTGCCCTCGATGGACCACGGAAAGGGAATGCAGTTGCAGTTACCCTGCAACTGTGACAACTATAACTAGTTTTATACTTACATCTACCAATCAAAGGCATGGGATGATGCAGGCCTTTTCAAATCTCTGTATCCCTCATGTGACTGCTGAAGAATTGTTATGCATTTCTTATTTTCTTGAACTTGTATTTAAACATTGGCTTAACACTTGATAAGATGTTTGAGAAGAAACATCTCAGACAACCATACATGAAAAATAGAAAGTGTAAGATTGGTTTGAGATTCCATAGGAGATAAAGTCTTAGTGAATACAACTGCTATAACTTGGATGATTTCCAGCCAGGCATTTTGCTGTCAAATTCCTGTCAACTGTAGTGAACTGGGATTTGCAGATGAATTATGAATCTCAGCAACATTGCCATTGACATGTAAATGAAAAGGAAAGCTGCTATTTGGTTTTATACTTGGTGCTTTATACACTAGTTCTGTTATCTAACGAGAATAAGATTGAAGGGTCAGGCTGAGGACAGCCCTTAGAGCAGAATCAAGGATGATCAGAATGTAAATATAGCCCTCATTATCTTACAATATGGCAAAAATTTTCTCTAAATTATTCACCAGTGACAACCTATAGCTACCTACACATCCTAATCTAGCCAAACATTCTGTAATGCAGCTGTAACTAGAGAGGGATTTGCCTTTTCAGTAAATACAATATGTTGGACTGTAGCTTTAAGGGTGACATTCACCCTATTAGTAAGCGTGTAATGGGCTTCACTGGGGGGGCCAGCAGGTCTAATGGGCAGGACATGGCTCAACAGTTCCCAGAATTTTGGAATAGCCTTGCTGGGCAAATCCAAGTTAGAGTGCATCCATCCCCCAGGTTCTCCTGATCAGATGAAGCGGGAGGGAAGGGTAAGAGGACCCTGCCTTCCCTCTCCACTGGGCCAGCCAGGGCCCAAGAGGGAAGGGGTAAGAAGAGTCTCCAAGCTCTCTAGCTGATACCCCAGTTCACACACCCACCCTGGGACACTTCCTGCCTCCCCATGTTCTCTCTTCAGTTTGGAGCAAAGTCACAGCAATCTGCTTCCCTTCCAGCAGGGGCTTGCTCACACACTCTTCACAATTCAGATAGTCAGTTGGGGCTTCCCAGCTCACTTTTCAGTATCCATTTGTTCCCCCTTGTCAGGTGGGGGGGTAGGTAGAAAAAGAGTGAGGCCCCTGGCCTCCCAGTCTGGTCTTACCCACAGTCCAGGACCTTGCCCTGTGGATGCCTCTGCCCCAGAAGCTACAAACTCGCTTGCTTCCTTCCTGTGAATAGCCTCCCCTTCACACTCCCCTGTATAACTGTCAGAGTCCCCTTTTAAGCAGGGTCTCCATTTGGAGCATGTTCTCCAGCAGATGAGTGGTGGAGCCTTCTTAGCCAAATACTATTCTAACACGTAGCTGGAGTAGCATAATTTAGGTCGACTGACCCCGGTAGTGAAGACAAGGCCAAAGATTGGCAGAGTGGTAAGTAATGTTGAGGACAGGGCACCATTGATCTTCCCAATAGCGAAGACAAACCCTTAGTGTGGGGTCTGTAAACTCATTCACAGAGGGCCTGCACAAAGTCTTCCACACTAAGCACTCTTTCTATATAAAAAACTGTAGTTTGATTTATTAAAAAATATTGTTTTATTCATTTACATTAAATTGTATTTTATTTACTGCAAAAAAAGTTTAAATGTTTGCAGTCTTTTTGAGCCAAATCCTGGTCCCTGTGGCACAAACTAACCAAACGGCTGTGTGTTGGAGAGATTATGAGGAGAGATTAAAAAGACTAGGACTTTTCATCTTGGAAAAGAGACAACTAAGGGGGGATATGATACAGGTTGATAAAATCATGAATGGTGTAGAGAAAGTGAATAAAGGAGCGTTAATTTACTCCTTACAAAGCATGAGAATCAGGGGTCACCCAATTAAATTAATAGGCAGGAGTTTAAAACAAACCAAAGGAAGTTCTTCACACAATGCACAGTCGACCTGTGGAACACATTGCCAGGGAATGTTGTGAAGGCCAAAACTATAACCAGGTTAAAAAAAGAAATAGATAAATTCATGGAGGATAGGTCCATCTGTAGCTATTAGCCAAGATGGTCAGGGATGCAACCCCATGCTCTGGGTGGCCCTAGCCTCTGACTGCTGGAAGCTGGAAGTGGATGATAGGGGATGGATTACTTGATGATTGCCTCTTCTGTTTGTTCCCTCTGAAGCACCTGGCATTGGCCACTGTCAGAAAACAGGATACTGGGCTAGATGGACCATTGGTCTGACTACATATGGCCATTCTGATGTTCTTATGTTCATGAAGGGTGCATTAGAATATGTGGTCCACTGTGTGTGCCCTACGTGTAGGCTTTAGCCAGTGGATCTGTGTGTAATGATGAATCCACTGACCAGGCCCCTTCCCTGACCTTTCCTCTGTGAATACACAGAGCTGTTGTTCAAAGCATACAGGGCCAGTGCAGTACCATTTTATAGCCTCTCCGTGCAGTCGAACTACAGAATTCTAAGAAGTCTATAACAAAATATTGCTGATTTTATTAAACATAACAAGATACTTTGAGTCACATCTACAGTAAAAGAGTGTGGGCAAGACTTAGAACATTTCAAACTGCAAAAGTTGTATTACACCTGGAGTTCACACATACAAACTGGAGACTATACACAAGAAGTTGAATGTTTACACAGACAACTAAGGGGCTAATAAAAGTAATCTAGACATTCTATCCCAAAGGAATAGTTGTCACCTATCTCTAATATAATGTAACTTTTGCATCTTATTCCAATTTTTTCCCTTTATTTCTTCTCTTTCTTCATTGGCTAGATACTGGAGGCAGGACTGGATTTCCATTTAAGCACAGTAGGCACATGCCCAGGGGCACCAGCATTCTAGGGGCACCTTACCTCTCTAAAACTGTGTGCAACATGAAGGTTAGCTGTAGGCAGGGCGGGCGCTGAAGATGCTGTGCCCAGGGGCACGTAAGTTATAAATCCGGCCTTGACTGGAGGCTAACATAGCCATAAGGAGCTCTCTTTTAGCTTCTAATAACTTCTCAATTAATCTAAGTAGGACATAGCTTTTTTAGTAAAGCCTGTTAGTATTAGTGAAGGGTTTGGGAAAATACTGATTTTATAGTACTTTGGTCTTGTATAGCTGTTCTGACCTCATTCGCTGAGAGTTATGAAAGCAGTTATGTTAAAATTTGGCTTAGAGCATTAAAAATGAAAATTCTCTCTGAAGCTTCCCACTACCCATGAGGGTGTGGTCAGAGAGTTTTATGGCAGATTAATCTATTCTTCCACAGGAGCTAGAGTGAGTTTTTACATATTTTAGGAGACTTAAACATTTCTACAGACATATTGTGCCTCATTATTCTGCCGTATCATACAGTGTCACTTAACTACATTGTTTGCTATTGTTTTATACTCATTTAAAATAAAAATGAGATCCAAAATTTGTACTGTTTTATGTATCCTCTTTGGCTATGTTTCTTATTTTGGAGTAAAGTGTCTAAAGCGTTATAACTGTGGCTATCATCATTACTTACTTTTACAGAGTACACTTATACTATTGTATTTTGATGATGATTCAGTGAGATGCCACTACGTACATGTTTCTTCTCCAAGAAGACAATCCCTGAGTCCATTTTAACAGGCCCATCTTTGTGTTTCACTCTGGCAAATTGTGTCTTCTCCCTGAGCCATCATTTTGCTGATTTAGTTGTACTAATTTTTGTTCTAAATGTTTTTTCAAATATCTTTCTAGGCCATATGTTCTGATGTCTATTTTTAATTTATACCGGTTCTGATTTTAAACACAAAGTCAAATGTATTTCAAAGAATGCAAGCACTTTGCAAGTTTAACGCTACAGCCGGTGCTAGACTTTCCAGAGGAGGAAGGAAGGGACAAATGAAGATGGGTCTGTGATTGAAGGAGTCCACTCTGTGCACTGTCAAAGGGTCATGTAGCAACTAATCTCTCCTTGCTGCATGAGGCATGATGTGTCTCAGAGCAGTCTCCAGGTTTGATGTGCCTCTACCTTGTCCCTTATTGCATGCTGTTCCTTAAAGGAACAATGTAGCTCAGGGGTTCTCAAACTTCATTGTACCATGACCCCCTTCTGACAAAACAAATTACTTCACAACCCCAGGAGGGGGGACTGAAGCCTGAGCCCACCCAAGCCCCACTACCCCGGGTGTGGGGGCCAAAGCCTGAGCCTCACCATTCTGGGTAAGAGGGCCAAAGCTGAAGCTCAGAAGCGTCAGCACCAGGAAGGAGGCCTGCAACCTGAGTCCAGTCACCCAGGGCTGAAGCCTTTGGGCTTCGGCCCTGGGCAGTGGGGCTCGGGCTTCAGCCATAGGCCCCAGCAAGTCTAAGCCAGCCCTGGCGACCCCATTCAAAGGGGGTTGGACCCACTTTGGGATCCCAACCCACAGTTTGAGAACCTCCGATTTAGCTCATAGTTTGGCTTTCTTTTAAATTTCTTTACTACTGTACCTACCTTGCCTTTTAAAGTGTGCTTCCAAAAGTCAACTGCTAGCTATTTCTCTCCCGTGTTCTGCAGAAAGCCAGCTGGCATTGAATGCTAGTGGCAAAGGAACAAAAACAAACTTTTCAATGCTATTTGAAAATGTTCTAGGAGCTGCTGCTGAAGCTGTTCTTTATAGCTTTTGTCCCACAGCCTGAGAGGATACTTTTAGGCTGTTGCTAGGTGGCAATGTTCCTTAAGTAAAGAGATACTGATAATGACTGAAACTCTTTTTTTTTTTTTTAAAGCAAATGGAAATAGTGATGTAATGTCATCATTAGGTGGCTTTATCATAGTTTTCTTGGACGCTTACACTGTGACAATCACACAGGAGTATTTATTATTTATATAGTGTGTGACAGACCCAGACCAGTGGGGTACAGGAATCTGGTAGAGGGCAAATATACTGGTCACTGGATGAGTAGTTTTCTGTTCCCTGAGTGACCAGAGAAGGGGCTGCACTAGAGTAATCAGGAACCTGCTAGAACCAGTTAAGGCTGGCAGGCTAATTAGAACACCTGGAGCAAATTAGGAAGAAGCTGCTAGAATCAATTAAGGCAGGCTAATCAGGGCACCTGGGTTTTAAAAGGAGCTCACTTCAGTTTATGGTGTGAGTGTGAGGAGTTGGGAGCAAGAGGTGCAAGGAGCTGAGAGGGTGTGCTGCTGGAGGACTGAGGAGCACAAGCGTTATCAGACACCAGGAGGAAAGTCCTGTGGTGAGAATAAGGAAGGTGTTTGGAGGAGGCCATGGAGAAGTAGCCCAGGGAGTTGTAGCTGTCATGCAGCTGTTACAGGAGGCACTATAGACAGCTGCAATCCACAAGGCCCTGGGCTGGAATGCGGAGTAGAGGGCAGGCCTGGGTTCCCCCCAAACCTCCCAATTGACCTGGACTGTGGGTTCTTCCAGAGGGGAAGGTCTCTGGGCTGTTCCCCAACCCACATGGTGAATCTCTGAGGCAAGAAAATCCACCAATAAGCGTAGGACCCACCAAGATAGAGGAGGAACTTTGTCACAAGTGCTATAACAAAAAATGGCACTGACACGCTCAAAATACGTGAAACAAATCCCCAAATCTCTGTAAAATAATCAGGGCCATCCAAAAACATGAACTGACTTAGTCCAGTTGAAAAACAAAAACTGGCCTGTGAATTTTATCACTAGTTTACTTTGAGTGATTCAAAGATATAGGGAATTTGGTATAAGTCAGGAGGCTGTTCCAATCATAAGGTGGAGCATGGAAAAAAAGCATAAAGCCTGGAGTGGGAATAGGAGACGGGGACAAGATCTGCCTCTGAATAGTAATGGTGCCTAGGGGTTAGTCCATTCATGTGGCATGGCCCTTTATGATTTTGAAAGGTCTGATAGATACACAAGGACTTAGGAGATATTGAGAGAGAAAGTGGTTCTGGGAATAAGTAGGTTTTGGGAGGAAATCCTGTTTCTTTAAGGACCCAAGAACAGCAGCAGCCCTGAAAGGGCCTCTGTCTAAGGTGCCCTGGGTTCTAATCACAGCTCTGCCACTGTCTACTGCATGGCCTTGGGCAAGTCATTTCACTTTGCTGTGCCTCTGTTTTCCCTCCTACACTGTTTCTGTCATGTCTGTTTTGAGGGCCGGAATTGTTTCTTATTATGTTTGTACAGCACCTAGCACAATGGAATCCCAGTCTCAGGGTTTTAAGCACAACTATAATACAAATAATAAGTAATAATAACACCCCAAAGTTTTCAGTCTAAATCAATGTGATGTCAATAAAATCTCTGGGCAAAGGAAGAAGGGAGGATAAGAATCTTATGCAATTGCTCTAGATTACTATATGCATTTTAAGGGTTATCTTTCTTTTTTAAATTTTTGTTTGATATTTATAAACAACTGTAGTGAGGCGGTGTGGTTCCCTACCACCCCGGAGACAGACCAGCCACGTCTGCACCACTGCACCAGTGCAACTGACCAAGATGGGACCTGATGACGACCCCGAAGCGTTTTTGGTAACTTTTGAAAGAGTAGCGCTGGTTGCAGGGTGGGCCACTGACCAATGGGCCACTCTCTTGGCCCCGTACTTAACCGGGACAGCCCAAACAGCGTACACAGGGCTGTCTACGAAGGATGCACGGGACTACAACCAGGTAAAGGCAGCATTTCTGGACGCCCTGGACGTCAGCCCGGAAACCTTTTGGCAGCGGTTCCAGAGCCAGACCTACCCCACTGGCACCAGACTCCAGTTGGTGGTCCAAGAGCTGAAGGAAGCATACAAGCAGTGGTTACAGCCAGAGGAGGACCGTGGACAAGGTCACGGAACAAATTATTTTAGAACAATTTGTACACATCCTCCCGGCGCAAGGAAGGGCCTGGGTGCTTCGCCATCGGCCAGCGACACTAGCCGCCGCCATCGCTTTGATGGAAGAATTCCTCACGGCCGAAGCGCCTGTGGGGCTATCTTCCAGAGCCCACCCCCCAGGACCAGAGTGCCCTAACCCTGAAAAGAAAGGGGGCGCTCAGACCAAAGTGAGGAGTCTCCCCCGCGGGCAAGAGGCTCACTCGGGGCTTCGGGCTAGATGCCCCAAACTCCCACCTCGACAAGGATCCGGGCCCCCTCTATCAAGTGTCCTAAGGACTCATCGGAGTCCCGCCAGGAGCCTGATGGGAGCCCCCACCCGGGGTGGTTGCCCAGAACTCAGGCCCCGCTTTGTATGCGGGAAATATGGACACGTACAGCGAGACTACCCTGAGATGGACTGCAGCTTCGGCCACGTCTGTGCGGGAGAGACCCGGGCCCGGCTGCCACAGGTCCCCAAGATCACGGTTCCGGTAATTGTCGGGGACTACCCAACCCTGGCCCTGATCGATTCGGGCTATGGCCAGACACTAATCCATCAGACCTTGGGGTGATTCTGGGGCGAGGCTGGCTGGCGTTCGAGGAGATCCTCTGCTCGAACCCTGTGCTGGAAGGAGATTGCTCCGAGGCCAACCGGAGGAGGACGAGGAGACCCCAGACCCCGAGGGAGGTACCGAGGAACCCAAGGACCCCCTCCCCCCCTGTCTGGGCTGACTATCAAACCCCAACTTAACACTGACTTTTGCCGCAATCAAAGAGCAGACCCCACTCCTAGTCGGGCCTACGGACAACTAGCCGCTGTTGATGGGGGCTGTGATCGACCCCCATTGCGCAAATCAGTGGCCCCGGTTTGAGCTACACCATGACCATCTTTACCGGGTGGTACAAGATCCCCGCACGGGAGAACCTCAGACCCAGCTGCTGGTGCCTCGGTGCCACCGATGAGCAGTAATGAAGGTCACACATGACATCCCTGCTGCAAGGCACTGGGGCCATGAAAAGACCCTCACCCGGATTTTGACGCGGTTCTTTTGTCCCGGCGTTCACCAGGAGGTGAGGAACAATTGTAGCTCCTGCCCAGAGTGCCAATTAGCGGTTCCCCTATGGGTACCTAAGACCCCTTTGGTTCCCATGCCCATAGTAGAGATACCATTTGAGCAGGTGACCATGGACCTGGTGGTCCCGCTCCCGAGAAGTGCCATGGGATTCCAGTATGTGCTGGTCATCGTTGATTATGCCACCCGTTTTCCCAAAGCCGTGCATTGCGGAGCACCACTGCCCGGACCATCGCTGGCGAACTAGTGATGGTCTTCGCTCGACTGGGTCTGCCCTAGGAAATCCTAATGGACCAGGGCATCCACTTCACCTCCCAACTGTTGCAGCAGGTATGCGAGCTTCTGGGAGTTAAACAGTTATGCACCTCCATCTACCACCCACAGATTGACGGTGGAACAATTTAATCAGACCCTGAAGGAGATACTGTGCAAGTTCCCAGCAGAGGAGCTACACCGGTGGGACCAGCTACTTCCGACCTTGCTGCTGGCATCCGTGAGGTATCCCAGTCATCAACAAAATTTTCCCCATTTGAGCTACTAGATAGCTGCCGCCAGCGAGGCCTATTAGACTTAATGCGAGAGACATGGGAGCAGTCTCCATCTCCAACCCAAGGCCTCCTGGAGTATGTTCTCCAGCTCCAGGAGCACCTCGCTCAGGCCGGAGCCCTAGCACGCAAAAACTTAAAAGCCGCGCAGGATGCCCAGGCACGAACCTATAAACGAGAAGCGCAGGTCCGTGCCTTTGAGCCAGGTGATCAGGTCCTGCACCTCCTACTGTCGAGTGAATCGAAGCTGCTGGCCCATTGGCAGAGACCTTATGAGGTGGCCCAGAAGGTCGGGGCCTATGAGATCCCCTATGAGATCCACCAGGGGATGGTGCAAGAAGATCCAGCTATTGAAACCATGGCAGGAGCAGGAAGACCGATTAAATAACCCTTACCCACTGGAACCAGAGTTGGGTCCCCATGCGCCCCTGACAGAGGACCCCTCAGGCCCCCAGCTCGGCAACATGCTCATGGAGAAGCAGCGAAAGCAGGCCCAATGTCTCCTGCAGGCTTTCAGGAGAACCTTTATGGTCCTACTCGGTTACACGACCCTGATCCATCATGCCATCAGGACCGAACCAGGGAAGGTAATCCGGGAGATGACCAGACCCCTGCCACACTGAATGTGGCACGAGGTCAAAGAGGAAGTACAGGCCATGCTAGCCCTAGGAGTCATCAAGCCGTCGCAGAGTGAGTGGCGCAGTCCGGTGGTCTTGGTAACCAAGACCGATGGAACACGGTGCTTCTGTATAGACTTCCAGCAGGTCAACGCGATCTCAAGGTTTGATGCATATCCTTTGCCCCGTGTGGATGAACTGCTTGGTCGCCTAGGGGAGGCCCATTTAATCACCACCCTTGACCTCAGTAAGGGGGTACTGGCAGATCCCGCTCGACCCCATCTCTAAGGAGAAGACGGCATTTGTCACCCCAACGGGACTTTACCAATTTACCCTGATGCCCTTCGGCCTCCATGGGGCCTCAGCAATGTTCCAACGACTAATGGATCGCCTTCTACGGCCCCATCAAGACTATGCAGCGGCGTATTTGGATGACGTCGTAGTCTACAGCCACCAGTGGGAGGACCACCTGGAACTCATAGCCACGGTCCTGAGATCCCTGCAAAAGGCGGGACTAATGGCCAATCCAAAGAAGTGTCGCATTGGGTGGCAAGAGGCAACGTACCTTAGATACACCATAGCGGGAGGATGAGTGAAACCCCTCATGGGGAAGGTTCAAGCACCGGCAGCCTGCCTGCCACCCACCACGAAATGCCAAGTATGACAATTCCTGGGGCTTGCTGGCTACTATCAGTGATTCATCCCCCAGTTTGCTTCCATTGCAGCCCCCTAGACAGGACTTTTGACTAAGGACAGCCCCCGGCACGTGCCGTGGACCAAAGAATGTGAAGATGTCTTCCAGACACTCAAGGAGTGCCTCTGCCGGGAGCCGGTCCTACACAGCCCAGATTTCGACCATGACTTTATCCTCCAGATTGGGGTCCCCAACGTGGTGCCTGTGGGTGCCATGGCGCCCGCCGGGGCATCCATGGGCACCCGCCTACTGGCTGCCAGAAAAGCAGCTGCTGAAATGCCGCCGAGAAGCAGCAACGTCAAGAAGTGCTACCGCCAAACGGCGACGCCTCTTGATGATGCTGCTTCATGGCGGCATTTCAGCAGCGATGCCTCTTGATGTTGCCGCTTCACGAATTTCGGCAGCGACGCCTCTTGACGTTGCCACTTCACAGCGGGATTTTGGCGGCTGCTTGTCTGGCGGCCACGGTCCTCGCCAGCTAGTCGTCTGGCGCCCGCCCCACGGAAAAGGTTGGGGACCACTGCTCCAGATGGATGCCTCAGAGGTAGGGCTCAGGGCCGTCCTGTCCCAAGAAATGGAGAAGACCACCTGGTCTTATATCTTAGCCGGAAATTATCCCCCCACGAGAAGAACTACGTGATAATAGAGAAAGAAGCACTCACGGTGAAATGGGCCTGTGATGCCCTGCGGTACTCAGGGCCCCATTTACACTAGTCACGGACCATGTCCCACTCCAGTGGTTAACCAGAATGAAAAACTAGACTAATGCGCTGGTACCTGGTATTACAGCCCTATGCTTTCACCATCCAGCATAGGGCCGGCAAAGACCATGCGAATGCCAACTTCCTGTCCTGCCTAGGAGGGATGGAAGAGCCTGGCCCCAATGAGCAGGAGCCAGACTTGAGGGGGTGTGTGTGTAGTGAGGCAGTGTGATTCGCTGCTGCCCCGGAGAGAGACGAGCCCCTTTGGACACTAGAGTGGGCGGAGCCAGGGAGCTCTGAGTCCGCCCCCTGGAGGGTCAGGTGTTGCCCCGGAAGTATAAAGGCCCGACCTCAGGGCTCACTGGGGAAGCAGTCGCTGGGGAGGCCAGACGCATCCAGGCTAGCTCGTGATTGGGAAAGCCCAGTGGCCTGCAGAAAACCCAAGGACTAGCCCTGTGCCAACTACCCAGTGGAGTTGCTGAGGTTGCCCCGCGCCAGCTACCAGAAGGAGTTGCCGCATCTACCCTTGGCCAGCTATCCCGAGGAACCTATTGTGCTGGACCCACCTGAAGACACCATCCGGACCCGGTACCTCAAGAGGGGGAGTCTGGAAGTAGCCCGGGGGCAGCCGACCCTAGTCTGGCTGCAGCACTGCCAGAACCCATGTCAATGTGTTGCGGCCATGATCCCCACTGACTCAGCAGCGGGTCTTCTGCCGCTGCTAGGGCCCCGGGCTGGGACACAGTGGAGTGGGAGGGCCTGCATCCCCCCTGCCACCCAACTCGCGGGTGGCAGTCTCCCCCTCTCCCAGGCCCTTTGGAACCTAGGGCCTGGGTAGGGTTACCATATTTGAACATTCAAAAAAGAGGACACTCCACGGGGGGTGTCAGCCCCACCCACAGTCCACCCCCACTCTGCCCCAGGTCCCGCCACCGCATCCCTCCTCACCCCCTAGCCCACCGCTGGCTTGCTGCGTCCCTCCTCAGTTCCCCACCTGCCACTCACCTCCTCACTCCCCTGCCAGAAACCCTCATGCCCGCCCTGAGAACCCCTGCCTGCCGCTGGCTCGTCACTTCTTGCCTCCTCACACCACCCACCCACCCACCCGTCGCTGGCTCCCTCGCCGCTTGCCTCTTCAACCCCTGCTGCCTGCCGCTGGCCTTTTCACCACCCACCCCCACCCCCCTCACCTACTCACCCCTCACCTACTCAACCCCCGCTGCTCTTCACCCTGCCCTGCTCGCCCACTCACCCCTCCTGCCGCAGGTCCCTCTGGCTCCTAGGATCAGGGGCAGCCTCTTGGGTGCAAAGACCACACCATCTCCTGCTTGATGTTTCATGGATCAGCATTCGTTTCAATGTGTTGGGAATTCTCAATTCAAAGCTGAGTGCAAAGCAGAAGTTATTTAACAGAAGTGGGAACTCTTTTTTTTTTCTCTTATCTATCACTGGCATCCTCTCTCTTTCATCTCAAAAGCTGCTTTCTTTGCAGCTCCTATCTGGAACAGCTTTTTTGTATCTCTCCTTCTCATTGTCAGACCTATTTCAGATTTCTACTAAAAACATATCTTTTCTCCTTTGTCTATACATCTTAATATCTCTTTTCCTGTACTATTCTTTTTTTATTTTGATTTTGCAGCTGTGTTTTTTAACAGTGTGGAGCTTGTAGGGATCTAGTTATTAGAAAAGATGGTGTACAAATAAAAAAGTTGTATTAAAATGTGACTCAGATTAAATCTAAAAAGCTATGATTATAATTCTAAAAAGATTTGATATGAGGTAACACCACACTGAAAACTGAAATAGAAAAATCACAGGACAGAAGTAAGGGATGAAATAATCTGAGCATAGTCAGTGCTGCTGGGGACAAGTGAATAAAAATAGTGCTGTCATTTATAATGGTTCTGTTATTTCCGACAGAGTTGAAATGAGGATGATTATTAATCAGATCTGATTTATAATACAATAAATGTTTTAGAAAATGATCCATGTATATTCTAAGAAATTTATTTGAGCATAAGCTTTCGTGGGCTAAAGCCCACTTCATCAGATGCACGCATCTAATGAAGTGGGCTTTAGCCCATGAAAGCTTATGCTCAAATAAATTTCTTAGTCTCTAAGGTGCCACAAGTACTCTTCGTTTGTTCGACTAACATGGCTACCACTCTGAAACATGTATATTCTGTTGCTTTAAATCAGTAGAAACACTATAAATATGCTCACTGTGACCTAAACATGAAAAAAGCATGTTTTATGGATGTTTTCATAAGCATGATTCTGTCACATGTTTATAACATTCTCTCATATGATTTCATCCATACAGGCAAGATCAAACCATCTAATAATAGTTTCCTGCATGGTCAATGCTACTATGTAGTAGATAGGCCCTTAATCCCATCCCTTGCAGAATTTGAGAGTCAAAACCCTAGCCTATACCAAGGAAATGTTTTGAAAAAATCCCACTGGTTAGAAGCAGTGGGAAACAGTGTAAAAGGACAAGCAGCCAGAACCATTTTAACAACCTTTTCAGCCAATTTAATTACAGTTGTGGTAAAAAATGGTTCTGATCCTCAGACCCTTTTCTATAATGGGATAGAACTGGCTTAAATGTAAAAAATGTGGTGTGTCCACTCAATTTTGTCTTGTATCGACACCAGCGCAGTTCTAAACCGTTTCAGTCACTATACCCTTTGGGTATTTATCCCACAGTTCCTGGCACAGTTCCCAGAAGCAGTGGGAGAATTTGAAAGACTGCCAGTATACTTTGGGATGGCAGTGGGAGGGCTCTTTGATCATTTGTGCTATTAAACCAATGACCTCGGTCCACACTGCTACTAAAAAGAAACAGTATGTTATACTCATATTACACGAGGATGATGACCTACTTTCCAAGTCCATTAGTAATTAAAGAGGATGTTAAACAGCAGCTACTCGCGATAAACATTTTTAAATCAGCGGGGCCAGATAACTTGCACTCAAAAATCCCAAAAGAGTTGGTTGAGGAGATCTCTGGCCTGCTGATCTTAACTTCCAATAAGTCTTGGAATACCAGGGAAATTCCAGAAGAATACTAATATGCCAATGTTCAAAAAGGACCAGCAGGATGACAAGGTTAACTAACGGCCAGTTAGCCTGACCTTGATCCCTGACAAAAGAATGGAAAAGCTGTTACGGGATTCAGTCAATGAAGAATTAAAAGATGGGAATATAATTAATACTAGTCAACATGATTTTATGGAAAATAGGATTGGTCACATAACCCTGATTTCATTTTTTATGAGATAAGTCTGGTTGATAAAGGTAACTGCATAGGTATAACTTAGACTTTTGTAAGGCATTTGACTTAATATCATATTATATTCTGTCTTAAAAAATAGCACTATGTAATATCAATATACAACTCATTAAATGGATTTTGGATCTCTCAGTCAGTTCTGAAAGATAGTGGTCAATGGGCAATTGTCATCAAATGGGGGTGTTTCGAGTGGGATTGGTAGTAGGCACAATGCTATTCAACTATTTCATCAATGATCTGGAAGTAAATATAAAATCACTTTCAGGAAAATTTGTGGATGACACGAAGATTGGTGAGGTGGTGAATAATGATGAGGATAAGGCACTCATACAGCATGATCCGGACTGGTTGTTGAAATGGGTCTGTTCCAACAAAATGTGTTTTTAATACAGTCAAATGTAAAGTCATGCATCTATGAACAAAGAATGCAGACCACGCCTATAAAATGGTGTACTACACTAGTGCGGTGAGCCAGTATTTGGTCAGCGTGTTGTGGACAAATCCCTGCTGACCTAGGGGCGGGACCCTTTCCTCCCGCCACTGTCAGGGCCCTGAAACTGGAGTCGGGTGGACCTGCGTTCCCCTACCCCAGTCCACCCTGCCTCAGGTGGCAGAACCCCAATAAAGACCACTGACTCGTGCCAGCGCTCCCCTGCCTGAGGGGCGCGCCACTGACTCTGGCCGGCACACCTCCCTCCGCTAACTCCCCATCAACAGAAAGGTGTGACCAAGGCCTTTCGGCGAGGCAGTGGCTCTCCAGCACCCCCCAGCAGCTGGGCGGCCCAACTGAGACCCTGCTACACACTGGATCTATCTTGTCCACATGCGTATTGACCCCTCAAAAAATTCTAGTAGATTTGTGAGGCTTGATTTCCTTTTACAAAAACCATGCCCCAACAAATCATGTTCATTTGTGTCTGATAATTCTGTTCTTTACTATAGTTTCAACCAAGTTGCCTAGTACTGGAGTTGAGCTTACCAGCATGTAATTGCCAGAATCACCTTTGGAGCCTTTTAAAAAAAAATGATGTCACATTAGCTATCCTCCAGTCATCTAGTACAGAAGCCGATTTAAATGATAGGTTACATACCACAGTTACTAGCTCTGCAATTTCACATTTGAGCTCCTTCAGAACTCTTGGATGAATACCATATGATCCTTATTATCAATTTGTTCCCAAACCTCCCCCATTGACAACTCAATCTGGAACAGTTTCTCAGACTTGTCACCTAAAAAGAATGACTCAGGTGTGGGAATCTCCCTTACATCCTCTGCAGTGAAGACTGATGCAAAGAATTCATTTAGCTTCTTTGCAATGGCTGTATCTTCCTTGATTGCTCCTTCAGCACCTCAGTTGTCTAGTGGCCCAGTGATTTTTTTTGTTTTGTTTTGTTTTTGGCCTGCTTCCTGCTTTTGATGTACTTTTAAAAAATTACTATTAGTTTTTGAGTCTTTGGCTAGTTGCTCTTGAAATTCTTTCTTGGTCTGCCTAATTATACTTTTACACTTCACTTGCCAGAGTTTAGGCTCCTTTCTATTTTCCTCTATAGGATTTAACTTTCATTTTTTTAAAAGATGCCTTTTTGCCTCTAACCACTTCTCTTACTTTGGTGTTTAGCCATGGTGGTATTTTTGCGGTCCTCTTACTATGTTTTGTAATTAGGGGGTATGCATTTAATTTGAACCTCTATTATGGTGTTTTTAAAAAGTTTCCATGCAGCTTTCAGGCATTTCCCTTTTGTGACTATACCTTTTAATTTCCATTTAACTAGCGTCCTCATTTTTTGTATAGTTCCCCTTTCTGAAGTCAAATGCTACTATGGTGAGCTTCTTTGATGTTTCCCACCCTCCAAGGATGTTAAACTTAATTATACTATGGTTGCTGTTATCAGGTTCAGCTATATGCTTGGACCAGATCCTGTGCTTCACTTAGGACTAAATCTAACTATTGTACAAAATATTTTGTGTTCTTGACAGCCAGCTTCAGTATATTAATATAACAACGTGGACTTGGCTGACTTCTCTGAGACCCAGGACATACATCAATCTAGCTATGGAAGAAAACTCTACATTCCTGAGTTTTGCACTTGTGTAATCCAATTTTACAAGAGTACAGCCTGCATTGTGGCCAGAGAGGCTGATAGGATCATTCCCAAATGTGTTATTTAAAGAGCACCGATGAAGTCCTGTTTGCCAATACTGTACTGTGTCAGCCACCGAAGGTTGAAATCTTCAGAGTGCAAAATTTGTGAGAATGCATTACAGCCCATTGTTCCTCTTAGTTTCCTAAGAAAAAGATCTTCCAGAAAAACTGGAGTTTTTGGTTGTGTTTGTGTAATATAAATCACCAAACTTTCAGATCTCTATTGTACCAGAGAGGTAAAATTACAGCACTGTGCAGAGTTGGAGGCGGACATAGCATAACAGGAGTATATTTTGGATAAAGAAAGTGAAAAGTTTGAAGAAAAGACAGAAATATTGAATCAGCTATATTAGAGGAATGGCAGCAGCCTATGAATAATGGAATATCTCTTGGCTAAAGTAAAGTCATGATTCACTTTTTAGGAATATGGGTTCCTCACTTTTATTTTGCTATTAGACAGGCTTATGATACTTTTAATGTACAGTCCATTTTTATTATTTATTTATTTAACACCACAGGAATACTCACCTGCCTTTCAGGGGTATTGTGAAACTCAGTTAATTGTTTGCAAAGTGCTTAGAGAACCTAAGGTAAAAAAGGTGCTTGTCATGACAATGTGTTTTCTGTTGTTGTGCACTGTCATTTTGATTTTTTCCATTCTGTTATTTTTTTTGAGTTAGGAAACTTTCATTTGGAACTAGGAGAATAGAATTAAGGTTTATTGGCCACCCTGAGAGATTGGCCTGAGTGAAGAGAGAAGTGAAATGTTAACGTTATGTTAATGTAATGATCTTTCTTCATTTCAAAGCTGAATCTGTTGAAGAGCAGCTAAGTTTGCAATGCACAAACAAAAGGGAGAACCCCTTGTCTAACACCATAAATCAATGTGCGTTGTGCTCTGAAAAGTGGCTATATGGAAATGGATCTTTCATACTCAATAATCTTCATAGAATTATCTTCTTATTTTGGTGAGGATGCATGGCTTCTATATTGCCAACTCTAAGCATTCCAAAATAACTGAGATTGGCTTAAAATTTGAGTTTGAAAAATGTTATATTATTTGCCTCCTGGTTTTGAGCCTTTAGAGTACCCTCAGATCATGATTTCAGGCTGTTCTCTGCAATAATGAGTATGATATGGGGACTGAGCCTTTAAGGGCTGAGCTTCCCAGACAGAAGAGTCTGGGCAGGGTGTTGTGAAGCTCTTTTATGCACAGCCAGTTGGAACCAGACACAGAATAAATCAGATCTCTTGCAAGCACCTAAAGAGCTGAGTGATCACTGAATATCAAAATGATAGAAAATAAAGCTAAGACTTTCACCATATTAACTTGAATCTAGGAGCTGGGGCTTTAAAAACCACTAAATATCACAAGACTCGTGCTAAAGTCATGGAAGTTAGCAACACTGACTTTTTACTTCTACTAGCATATCAGAGCATAGCTACAGGAATTTGAGCTGGACTCCATTCTTCCACATATTAAGTTCCACGTGCAGAGCCATATGAGGCTGGAGAGAAGGTATATTTAAGGGAAAAACTTGGCCTGTAAAATCTTTATTAATGATGACATGCAAGCTAGAAAGAACCTAACTTGACTTTCAAATAAACAAGCTTGACTTTCAAGATCTACAGGACTGGCAGTTAGAAAAACATCTTATTACTTGTAAATTGAGAAAATTTGTTCTTTAAATCCACGAGAAATAATAAATGTGAAACCCCACAGTGGCATTAGTACAGCTTCTTTTCTGAGTAGAACCACATTTTACCATCTGCTTCCTCACCTGGAAAGGAGTCAAAAACCTTTGAATCCTGGATTTGGAACAGGGCATAAAATGGGGAATGCACCTCTGTGGCATGCTTCATCTTTGCCCTCAACCACATGTAAGTCCCTCTGTGGAGCTCAGCAGGAAAGAATCCACAGAGTGGAGGCAGGAAGACCTTTTGTGTATTACAGCACTGGTCTTCTTCCTTTTAGGTTTTCCTTTTCTCCTTATTATCCTTCCTCTATGAAGGATGTACTTGCTTTTAACACCAAGCCTACTATGAGCATTGGATATTACATGCTGGCTGATATCCAAAGGGTATACGGCTCCATTTAATTCTAATATACTTAAAGTGCCTCAGCACAACACATGTAGAATTAATTCTGTGTGCTCTGGTCAAGCATTTTTGTGATATCAAGGTATTGAGGAAGGATTTTAACACCATAATCGTTCATGAACTTAGGGAGGAGTGAAATACTTCAGAAACTGCAAATTAGTGATCACTAATTCAGACAGACACAGCATGTTCAGTGTAACTCAAATTCAAAATTGAACACAAAATAAATAAGGGAGGTTTGGTTTGGTGTAACAAGAAACACACAGGACTCAATGAGGAAGTCTGCCACACTACAGATTATGTATTTTTACTCAAGTTCAAAGTCAAATAGCCAGAGCCAATTAGAAAACAGGGACTTCAGTGATAAACTGCAGCCTTGGCATGGTTGGAGACATTTTGGAATGCGCTCTTTCGAAGAGAATTGACTTGGTGAGGCTATTTGGTTAAAAAAGTAATAATAATTGACAAAACTGCTAAAGTCAAGAACATTTGCACAAAGCAATACAGAGTCACAGTAACACTTTCCTGCCTCAGAAAAGTACAGTCTGGCAGGCAGCCAGCGTTAGGCTGTCTGTCTGAAAAATGTTAAAGGACAAACTACAGCAATACAGTCAGTGTGTGTGGGAGGAGGAAGGGTGGAATGAGAAAGTAGGAGTATGGAAGCACTAAAATGTGTTGGACTACTCTGAGATTTATTTGTTGGGGGGAACCAGAGACATTTCATCCTCAGATATCCTTTTCTCCTCCTTTTTGTTTAACAACAGTTTGTATTTATATTATTGAGCACTGACAAAGTGCTTGGCACTGTGCAAACACAGAGGAACATACAGTTCCTAATCTCAAGGAGCTCACAATCTAAATACATACAGTGCAGACATTGTCTGTGGTGCAGACTGAGGGCACAATTTTATTGTGACAGGGAATTTTGGGCATTTTTTATTACTGTTTGTATTATGTTAGTACATAGAAAACCCAGTTAGTTCAAGGTTCTTTCACGCTAGGTGCTTTGCAAACACGTAAGAAAATATGGTCCCTGCCTTAAAAGGTAACAATCTAAACAAGACAAGGGTACAGAGAAAAACATATGTACACTGATGAGAAGTAATGTTAAGTATATATCTTTTTCATATCTGGAAGTGTATAGGGTGTCTTGATAAAAATGAAGTAACAGATTTCAGATATAAATAAAATAAGGCCCTGTGCCCCAAGGTAGCCTATTTGGTGCATATTGTAGGTAAAATTGATTCCTACAGGAGTAATGTTCTCAGAACTTATTTACAGCAATGGGTAAAAAGATCATATTGTAGCTGTCTCTAAACAGGCTAGACCAAGCCAAAAAGCCTCAACAGACATACATCACTAGGATGGAGAAAGACAAAGAAAACAACAGTCCCTCCTTTCACATCTACAATCCATAAAGTAACAATCAAACTCAAAATTTAAAATGAATGTAGTATATGATGTAAATAACAGTAACTGTCTTAGCCATGTGTAAAAATGATCTTGCCAACGAGAGAAGTTCAGTTGCCATGGAAGTTGGTTATCATAAGTGATGGCAAAGGTATATTAGAACATTGAATGCATCACCTGGCAAGTGCAGGATACAGTCTCTAACTAGAGAACATACTGTATCAAAGATTAAATAGACGCAAAAATTAAAAAATTAATAAATGTTATAAAAATCAAGATACAGAGACTGGGAGATTGAATATGGAGACAGTATACAATCTTGACAGCATTAGCCAGAGAGGTGGCCAGTGCAGAAATGGGAGTACGGGAAAAGAACAGTGACCAGATGACCACTCCAGTGGCATATATCTCTTTTAAAATGTTTACCCAAACTATGAATTAAGAGGAATGGACTCATCCACTGCCATGACTTAAAATCCATTTAAAGACCATCCATTATCTGTTACCCCAATTCCCCCTGCTGCAATTTTACTCTGAGCAGTTCTGCAAATGCTGATGAAATTTAGGAAATGACAAACTTATTTGGAGCCATTGTTGCGCAACATGACGTTAATCTTTTGCTTGTTTTAGACCGTATTTTATTTGTGTGTTTTCTTGCTCAACTTGTTTTCATTTTGGTTCACTAAGTCAGCTATTTAAGAGATTAGAATTCTGATTTTGTGGAGGCTCCACAGCTTTCACCCACAGAACCTAGCATTGCTGGACGACTTTTATAATAGTAATTATGTGGGTGGTGGGAATGGTTCAAGGTTTTTTTTTATTATTTTTGGCCTGTTATTTTGTATGTTCTGTGGCATTATGAGATCTCCCTAGGTTCTATGGTTCACAATGATCAAAGTTATTACTGATTTTATGTGCTGCTACCATGGTTGGCAAGCCTTTCTTTTTAAAAAATTCCTTTCTGCATTACAAGTAAAATAAGGCAAGTCGTGAGGCCCAGATTCAGCAAAAGCATTTAAAAATATTTTAAGTCCATCTCTATTCAATAAAGTAATAAAGCACATACTTAAATTCAAAAGGGGAGGTTGTAATACTACATTGTCAGTGGATTTCTCTTTTTGTTTTCACTTATAGAGCTATACTTGCAGTCTCCAGATGTTTCTCTTAAGTATCAACTCTCCACTCAAAATTTTCAGGCAGAGTACTCACTCTCTTGCTCTTTTTTTTTTTTTTTTTTTAAATAAAAATGTCCATCCAAAACTCATTTTACTGATGCTTCTCTAGGTTTTCATATAAGGCACTGTGAGTTTATCTGGGTAATCAGGCCTAGTCTAAGAGGAGGATGGCATTTCTCGATGTGATGTCTCATTTTGTTTTTTAAAATAGCTGGCTGGGTTTGGGGTTTTTTGGCATTTGGACTCTCATTTTCTCAGTATAGATATCTTCAGGATGTTCCACTAGCAATTAGAGCCCAGAGACTGAAATGCTCCAACATCTAGAAATAGCTGAAATGTTAGGAAGGTTGTGTTCTTATACTTTCATACTTGGACCCACAGTCCTTATACATTTAAGCCCCAATTTATCAAAGTACTTGAGCACATGGGTGAAGACTGAGGGATATATCTGTATGTAACCCTTCTGCTCAGAAGTGAAAGTAAGCCGGTCCGGCCCGGCCTGGCTTCCCCAGGCAGGCGATTTAAAACGCTTGGGGCTCCTGGTAGCGGAGGCGGCCGGAGGCCTGGGGCTTGGGCGGCAATTTAAAGGGCCCGAGGCTCTGCACTGCATCTACACAACCCCAAATTCAACCCAGGAAGGTTGATTTTAGCGCTACTCCCCTCATCGGGGAGGAGTACAGCAGTTGATTTTAAGAGCCCTTTAGGTAGGCGCAACAGGGTTGGTTGTGTAGACGCATTCATTATAAAATCGACCTAACGCGGCTAAATTCGACCTAACCTCGTAGTGTAGACCAGATCTTAGAGATACTGTTTCTGATCAAAGTTCCTTCACTGGGCCCAATGACACCAGGAGCTGATAATGATGTGCAATCCTTCTATCTGTTTAATCTAGAGGTCTCCAAACTGTGACCTTAAGGGGGTGTGGTGGGCTGGGCCAGCCCCCCGGGGGTGGGGTGGGAGCACTACCCAGCCCCTCCTGTCCCACAGCTCTGCTCTGGTTGCAGCCCCAGTTCCCAGCCCTACGCCTGACTCCGATCCTGGCCCAGGGACAAGGCTGGTGGCAGGAGCAGAAACAGAGCCGCACCTGGCCATGGGCTTGGCTGCTGGCTATGGGCCGGGCTGCTGGTCCCCACTGCAGCCTGGCTGCGGCTCGTCCTCAGATCCAGACCCATCCCCAGCTGCGGCCCCAGCCTCGGCTCCTTTACCCCTGTCCGTTTCCCCCACACACACCCAGAGCCGTGGCCCTGCTCCTGGCCCTGGCTTGGGGGAGGGAAGGAGTGCAAACAGAGAAAGGGGGGTGCTACCTTCAAAAGTTTGGGGACCACAGTCTATCTAACAAGTCTGTATAGCTCCCATCATACCCCTCTTCACTCTCAACTAGTATAGACAGTGGCTTAAAAGCATAATTTAGCCCTCTATTTGTGCATTTAGGTCCTAATCCCAGTCTTTATTTGGGCAAAACTCTCACTTATATCAAGGGGACAAGTTATGAAGCTCTTTGTATGTTTAAACTCTGTCCTTACCCAGACAAAACTCCTGTGGGAGTCAGGAGTTTTGCTTGAATAAGGACTGAGTAAAAATAGGTATGGCTTCTGAAATTCCCCCTTATCCATACACCAGACTTCACTGAAAATTGGTGAGCTGTTTACTTAGTACAGCAGCTGCTCAATATACTGTTGGTATTTGCTATTTTCAGAAGAAATAAAATTATGAATGCAATTGATAACATGTTAAAGGGATGAAATGTCCTCTTGATTTCATTGAACTCCTACTGGCCCTGAAGACACCATTTATAATGTCAACAGGAATATCTCGGCTTCATTAAAAATTACTATTAAGTTTGCTATTCCATTGTGCCTTACAACTGTAGTGGTCTCAAATGAGTGGTGATATTGTATACACTGCAAGAGTAGACAAAATGGAGTGAGTTACATACATTTTACACCTCTACCCCGATATAATGTGACCCAATATAACACGAATTCTGATATAATGCGTTAAAGCAGTGCTCCGGGGGGGTGGGGCTGCGCACTCCGGCGGATCAAAGCAAGTTCGATATAACGCGGTTTCACCTATAACGCGGTAAGATTTTGTGGCTCCCAAGGACAGCGTTATATCAAGGTAGAGGTGTATTATATTCTTTACACGCCTGAGATAATTATTTTTTCTAGACAAAAGTAAAAGCAACAGTTTAACAATGTCAAATTAGTGTGTGTAATTCAGTAAATATATAGAACATGATTTTGCTTATTTATGTCAATTGCAAGATAAAAACACAAAAGATAGCTGACACAGTCAGCTCCATTGCTGCATCTATTTGCTTCCTCATCCATGTGTAATCATTGTTTGAACAGCAAAAAATATCACATTGAGGGAAAAAATGGCATGAACAATGGAGAATTGAATTTAACAAAGAAAACTGAATAGAAAAAAGCCATAACATTTAAAAGTACACAGAAGATTTTTTTCTATGCTTCTATTTCTATGCTTTTCCTTTTAAAGATTCTAATTTGTAGTGAAATTCACCATATTTGTTAAATTGACAAAAGTCTCCATTTCTCAGTGTTTGCATGGTTCTTGACATGCTGCATAGATTACTATTAAATTAAGCAGAGGATGATACATAAACCACTGAATTAAAATTACTGGTATGCATGTTAGGACTGATTTAGGTCAAGCTTTACTCGTGCATTGACCTTCTTACATGCTGTCATAACTATAAAGGGAAGGGTAACAGCCCTCCTGTGTACAATACTATAAAAAAAAACCTCTGGCCAGAGACTCCAAAATCCTTTTACCTGTAAAGGGTTAAGAAGCTCAGGTTACCTGGCTGACACCTGACTCAATGGACCAATAAGGGGACAAGATACTTTCATATCTTGGTGGGGGAAAGGCTTTTCTTTGTGCTCTTTGTTTTGGGGGTTGTTCGTTCTTGGGACTAAGAGGGACCAGACATCAATCCATGTTCTCCAAATCTTCTGAACAAGTCTCTCATATTTCAAACTTGTAAGTAACAATGCAAGGCATGTTAGGTTTACCTCTGTTTGCTGTAACTTTGAACTTAAGGCTAGAGGGGATTCCTCTGGGCTCTTTGAATCTGATTGGGACTAAGAGGGACCAGACATCAATCCATGTTCTCCAAATCTTCTGAACAAGTCTCTCATATTTCAAACTTGTAAGTAACAATGCAAGGCATGTTAGGTTTACCTCTGTTTGCTGTAACTTTGAACTTAAGGCTAGAGGGGATTCCTCTGGGCTCTTTGAATCTGATTACCCTGTAAAGTTATTTTCCATCCTGATTTTACAGAGATGATTTTTACCTTTCTTTCTTTAATTAAAAGCCTTCTTTTTAAGAACCTGATTGATTTTTCCTTGTTTTAAGATCCAAGGGGGTTGGATCTGGACTCACCAGGATTGGTGGGGGGAAAAGGAGGGAGAATGATTAATTTCTCCTTTTTTTAAGATCCAAGGGTTTGGATCAGTGTTCACCAGGCAATTGGTGAAGGAGTCTCTCAAGGCTACCCAGGGAAGGGAGTTAGCACTTGGGAGTGGTGGCAGCAAAACCAGATCTAAGCTGGTAGTTAAGCTTAGAGCTTCTCATGCAGGTCCCCAGATCTGTACCCTAAAGTTCAGAGTGGGGAAGGAAGGTTGACACATGCACTGGTTCATTTTGAGCCATTAAAAATGTATATTTTATTCAAGAACATTGTGTTTTATTTCAATTATTTTGATTTACAAATACCTACAATGGTGTAACAGAGATGTTGCCACTTGTGTGCAGGGGAAATGGAGTATGATGTTTATTAAAAGCACTTACTTCACTCAGATACAGCATGTCTTGTACTGCTTCCAGGTACCAAAAGTCAACATAAATTATGTGTAATGCCTTTCTGAATTAAGCCCTCAGATGTGAACATTAGAGGGCACAGATGAGATGGATTTAGATTTCCAGGCAGCTTAAAGTTCTTTTTCCATGAAAAATACTGCTTCTCCTTCAAGAATATCAATGTGGGTCCCTCATGCACTGCTTGTTCCCAAGAGCATATTATTTTTGAATAGCAATGTCCATTGGGGCCACACATCTGCCCTGTGCCTCCTTGTGTGAGGGTATAAAGGGTGGAGCAGCTGTGACCTACCTTCAGTTCTCTCTTACTAACTATGGCAGTGAGACAGAACCTGGTAAGTGTGCAGCCTGCTATTCTTCCTTGAGCTTCTTGCTAGTTATTCTAGTGAAGAAACCTTTCTTCATTTCTGTTAGTTCTTTTATTCTTTAAAAAAAAAAGAAAAATAGAGGAGGACCCTCGCCCCCCCCCCCCAGCAGCAGGGCGAGGCGCTTTGTGCCATTTCTTCCCCCCCATCCCCACCAGGGAACTCTAAGCCTTCATGGCTTGATCTGTGCCCAACATGCAACAGATTCATCCCTCTCATTGGCAGGCATAGCCATAGCCTTTTCTCTTTGGAGGCGAGTCAGATTCCCAATAAATGCACAGTGTGCAAATCGTTCTAGTCAATGACTTACATGTCAAGAGATGTGTGGCTCAGGCTTCGTCAGTTTGAGTGATCAGTGCCTATCACATCAAACATGAAGACATCCACCTCCAAGGACCTCAGAGAGTCATCCCCAGGGACTAGCGCTCCAAGCTGATGGTCTGAGCAGTGAGAAGCCAGAGATGTAAAACCTGTCAAAATCAGCACAGACTATATCAATGCCGATCATCCCAGCACTAGGACGGTCGACACAGCTGATTCCAACAACTACCTGGGCAATGGCACTGACAGACCCAGCTCAGCTCCCTTGAAACTGGAAAAACAACACTGGTGCCCCAATGCATGGGTGAACTCAAGAGAAAAGGCCAAACGGGGGTGAGACATGGCCCCAAATATAAGGATGCGAGGGAGGAGAAGAAACACCATTTCTCTAAGGACAAGTCCTTTGCGAAGGGAGTGGTTCCAAGTGGACAGGCATCACATACATTGGTATTGGTAAAAACACCAATTCTGACACCAATTATGGGACTGAGGTACACCTGCCTGGAACCACCATGATGCTCTCAGAAGAGACATTGGTACTGACATGGCACTGGATACCAGAACAACAGCACCTGTTGGCATTGCCATTTGAGGAACAGTATTCCTTCTTACCAGTTTGTTCATTTTTCTCTGGGGTCAATCATGGAGGCTGCCCTGAATCATTTGCAAGTTACCTCGGAGCTGGGGTGGGAGGTCCTCCCCACAGAGCACCAAGAGTCTTCATGAAATGCCTAATGATGGTAGCAGCCCATCTGAGGAGGCAAGGCATTCATGTCTATCCTTGTTTGGACTACTGGCAGATTGCAACAGGAGACATCAGCAAGCCGAGACTGCTTTATCCCTATTCACTCTGTTGGGCCTCCTAATGAGCTATGAAAAGTCATCAGTTACCATGTTGCAGATTGAGTTTGTAGGGGTGCATATCAGAGTGTACCTGTCTGAGGGCAAATTCTAGTCACTACAAGGACTTTTTCTTTGGATGACATCACAACTAACTACAACAGTATGAACATGTGCTAAGCCATACTTTGTCAGGAATCGGGGCCTGGAGCAAAGGAATTCTCCATACAATCTAAAGAGCACAGCTGGCCCATAGTAGTTTGCCTGAATTGGTGGGAAGAGTCAGCAGACCAGTTCTTAAGGACAGCAGCAGTTCAGCAGCTGCTCAAAGCATTCAACCAAGGCTGCATTAGTTCCTCCCCTGTTCCTCCCTTGTCCCTGCCTTGCCTCACTCCTGGTAACACAGCTGGGACCTGATTTCTGACTTCAGCTTTGACCCTGGGCCCCTATTCCTAGCTTCTGACTCCTGCTCTAGCCTCTAGGCACAACCACCCTTATCCTAGTCTGACATGTATTGGCACATATGTACATGATGCTGCTTGCTAGACTTCACCTGTGGCTCCTCCAACTCTGGCTCAGGACAGTCTGTTCTCTAACAAAAAATGCAATAGACAAATGTTGTAGTACCACATTGCATCACCATGGACTTGGTGGATGCCACAAATACATGGAAAGGGGTAACTTTTTTTCAAGCCCCTCCCCAACAAAGACCAAATATCAATCAGGGGATCTTACTTAGACCGCCTGCACATCCCAAGAGCCCGGTCCCCAACCAACATGGGATTATGTGTGAATGTCCTGGAGCTCGGGGCCATCAGGCTGGTCTGCATGGTGTTCCTACTTGTCATCCAAGACTCAGTAGTTCAGATTTTCACCAGAACAGCTGTGCATTACATAAACAAGCAAAAGGAAGCTCGCTCCTCACCCGTTTTTGTGTAGGTCATTGACTTTTCTAATTGGTGTCCGCAGAATGGGGTGACACAGGCCTTTCATCTACCAGGAACCAACATTTTAGCAGACTTCCTAAGCAGATAATCAGTGACCAATCATGAATGGTCCCTGCATAGATCATCAGAGAAGACATTTTATCAGTGGGGTACCCCACAATAGACTTGCTTATCACCAAGGACAATGCAAAATGTCAACTTTTGCTCTCCAGGGGGGCCTGAGTCCAGGGTCATTACCAGATGCCTTCCTTCTACAGTAGAAAGGCATACAGCAAGTCTTTTTCTACCAATTCCTCTGATGCCCAGCATGATTTTCAAATGCAAGGGGCAAAGTCATGATTGTTCTGGTAGCTCTGTACTGACTCGGATAGTTCTGGCTGACAGATATTCTTCAAATGCCCATTCAACCTCTGATCCAGCTCCCAGAATGACAGGATTTGATCTTGCAGGATCATGGTCAGATGGCTAGCTGGCTGAGCATCGGACTACTCCTTGCAGGTCCAGAAAATCCTGATACAAAGCAAAAAAACATCTATTGGAAGAACATACAAATCCAGGTGGAAGAGGGTCTTGATATGGGCAGCCCTAAATGGCTTAAGTTCAGCCTGGGCTTCAATAGCAAAGATCCTCTACCTACTGCAACTAAAGCAAGTGGAACTCTCACCCAGGCCTATAAAAGTACATCTCACTGTGATTCCTGCTTGTGCAGTTGTTTGCTCTTTTCTTACCTCACTTAATGAAGTTTTTCTTAAAGAGCTGCTACATACTTACCCTCCATTCAGAGAACTGATTCCTACCTGGGACCTCAAGATAGTCCTCTTAAACCTCCCTTTGTGATCCTTTCAGAATGTTCCTTGCACCACCTCACTCTGAAAACAATCTTCCTAGTGGCTATCACTTCACTCAGAAGAGGCGAGTGAGCTTCAGGTACTTGTGGCTGAGCCTCCCTATACAACATTCCATACACAAGTTGGGGCTGAGACTTCATCTGAATTTCATCCCCAGAGTGGTTTCAGAATCTCACCTGAACCAATCCATCAATGTATCTGTAGTATCTTCAATACCACATTGTGCTGGGAGAAATTACACACACTAGGTACACCTCTACCTCGATATAACGCTGTCCTCGGGAGCCAAAAAATCTTACCGCGTTATAGGTGAAACTGCGTTATATCGAACTTGCTTTGATCCGCCAGAGTGCGCAGCCCCGCCCCCCATGGAGCACTGCTTTACCACGTTATATCAGAATGTGTGTTATATCGGGTCGCGTTATATCGGGGTAGAGGTGTATATCCAGGATTCTGCTTTATTACATTAAGACGATTAAACCTTTTATTCCCATGCCTCCCCCATCTTTCTGGCTATAGCTTGGACATTTGAATGCCCTGCTATCTCCTTACAAAGAATATTTAAATACATCACACAGTGCACCTCCGTTACCAGTTGGCTGCTCTCCCACTGAACATGAAGGTTCCCTCCATCAAAGCTCAAGTGATGCCTTCCATCTGCTTCAGACACATGTCGATATCAGATCAGTAAAGCAGTGACATTGAGTGACCATTGACCTTTGTCACACACTAAGCCTTGGACTTAGCGCCAACATGAGATGCCAAGTTTGGGAGAGCAATACTACAATCACTGTTCAACTCATGCAGCTGAAATTCCTCATTCCCACCATCCTGAGGGGATAATGCTTCCCAGCCGTCTATATTGGGATCCACACGGACACGTACTCAAAGAGAATAGATACTAACCCTACAGTAACTGTGGTTCTTCAAGATGCTGTCAGTGTGGATCCCATGGTGTCTCCTCCTTCCCCATTTTTTTTGTAATTCTCAACTTTCATGGGCCTTCAAATTATAAAAGAATTAAGGGAGGATCATGGTTGCTCTGCCCCTTGTACCATTGCACAGAAGCACAAGCGCAGCCCCAACTGCAGTTTAAAAAAATCTGATCATACACATGAGGTGCATACACACCTTATGTGGGACCCACACTGACTTTGTCTTGAAGAAAAAGAACATAAACATAAGAATGGCCATATTGGGTCAGACCAAAAGTCCATCTAGCCCAGTATCCTGTCTTCCAACAGTGGTCAATGCCAGGTGCCCCAGAGGGAATAAACAGAACAGGTAATCATCAAGAGATCCATCCCCTGTCGCCCATTCCCAGCTTCTGACAAACAGAAGCTAGGGACACCATCCCTGCCCATTCTGGCTAGTAGCCATTGATGGACCTATCCTCCAGGAACTTATCTAGTTCTTTTTTTAACCCTATTATAGTCTGGGCCTAAAATAACTGTGCATTGTGCAAGAATCTATATTAGAAGCCAAATTCTGGCCTTTGGTATATGCATGGGGCTTCCCTTGGCATCAAATTCAACCAGAGCTGTCTGGAACAGAGCTCCAGTAAATATTTTCAACCCCCTGGAGTTTTCACAGCATGGGGAGGGAGGAACCTCTGGGAAATACTCTGAGAATTTAAGCCCTAGTAGGAGCTGTGCGTTTGCATTCAAGAACCAAAATTAGCCCTAAGTAAATGTGAACTGTAGCCCTTACTGAAAAACCTGGCAGTGAAAGTGAGGGTTTTTTTGTATGTACGGCAGGAAAAGATGCAGCTACATTCATGTCACATCTTCTGTTTGCCAGGCCAATTGATAATCAAGTTGGGAATCTGAGTCAGTTCCTTCCTAGAGCTTCTACGGCGTGATGCAGCCACCCAACATCCCTTACCCTGAGCTGAACTGAATAGCTCAATCTAATTCGTAGGATTTCCATCCACAACATTTTCACACAGAACAATACCATTGGCACTAGGCAGTCAACTCCCTCCCAACATCTGTATTACATGCTAATGAACCCTGAAGTGAAAAGCATGTCACACACCTTATAAATTGTGGCACAACAACTTTATAACGTGCCCTCCATTAAATACAATTTCATTAAGATTCATAAAAATTCATCTGGCTCTCAAGGGACCCAATAGTAGATCATTGACTACATTTCCTTTATATTTGCTTTTACATAGCTTCCCCACTTCATGTAATGGAGGATAGAGTTGTGGTCACATTTTAGCTGCTGAAGTTGGGCATTTTATTACACTTGGCAACAAATTATGTATTTTAAAAAAAACTTTACCAACTTCTGTAAATTAAATTCTGTAGCATTTTTGTCACATGAGTGCTAATAAGATAAAAGCTGCGGGGCGAGGGGAAAGCCAAGCCAAGGATATAAATAAATCTTAGACTAATGATTGGTTGACCACAAGGGGCATGCCAATGTTACATCTCCAAAGAACATATTAGCTGAACAGGCTTCGGCTGACCTGTATTTCTGCAAACGTTTATGTAAGTATTGTGATTTTTTTAAATCATAGGGCATATTTGTGTAAGCAAATACTACTCACATTGAGTTTCTATTATTGGGCATATGCAGGTCAAAACTTCTGTCATGGCAGCAGAGAACCACATACCTCAGGGCACACAAGAGTTTCTCTAATGTCACATTAGCATACAAATATCAACAAAGGAGGATTAGTTTACCAATTTCACCCCATCGGTATAACATTAAGGTCTATCTCCCTGTGCCCCTCTCCAAAATGAGAAATTTCTATACTAACTTATTCTGGAACTGTTTAGCTGTGTAATACTGATATTGAGCTTCATTATTAAAAGTGAGTAAGATTTTACTCATTTTACACTTTATGGCAGAAAAAAATGACAAGCATTTGATGATGGTTGTTTACATTCTTGTAGCACTTAGGAGCCCCAGTCATGGACCAGGACCCCATTGTACTGGGCATTGTACAAACCCCAAATCAAAAGATGGTCCTTGCCCCTTCAGTGGCTTTTTAAAAAACTTTATAACAGTATTCATGCTCATGTACAGTATATTCTGTATATTGAAAATAGGACTCTGCCAATTACTATAAAAATACTTTTACTCCATTGTTAGTAAAAGCTTATTAGAAGCTGAAAAATAAGATTTCTTGACCAAATTTGTCCTGTATTTGGCAAACATTTCACTTTGATTTCAGAACTTCAAGAACCAGTGTGCATATCATTTGTTTTCTTCTCTGGATGTTGAAGAGTACCACCAAGAACCTGATTATTTGGTTCTGCCTTCTAACTCCATTTTCTCCTCTAAGTATTTTATATAGATTTGTAAGAATCAGATTTTTGCTTAGATACTTGTGATGGCCTTAGTTAAGATTTTGTTTAAGGTGGCTGTCTTTTTCCCAGTCACAACGTAGTTATTTTGTAGGTCTTCCCTAGAAGATTTTGAGTACATATGTCCATTATTGGTATCTTTCCATTATGAGGAAGCTAGTGATTGCTTTCCTTCTTAAGGTCTTCCTCCATACTTATCTTGAAATCATGGAGGTCAGAATCAGTCTTCTGATGTGCCTTAGGTTGTCATTTGGGAGTCATTTCTTAAATCACACAATAGCCATAAATACTTTAAAAAGTCCCACAAAGAAAACAAATTAATCAGACCAGAATTTTTTCTCCTTCACACCCGTCCCCATTGAATGCTAGATATATATTTGTATTCGTTTTTCAGTCGAAGATTCACAGAAGTCAGGGTTTGGTACCTTGCATAGAATTTTTTCTAAATATATTACTAAGCCAGGAGACTTGTACAAAGGACAGGATCAGGTACCCAGATTTCACATTTCAACTTTGAGCAAATTTGTGTTTTGAGCTATAGACCCCCTGGCATAACAATTCTAACATGCCACTATACTAAAAGCATTTACTGTATTTCTATTGGGATTCAATGCAAAAGTATCATTGACTTAAGGTTTTACATATTGTACCAATTATGGAAATCCTGTGGCTATAGCTGCATATTTTCGTAGCTGTGAATTTGCAGTTTGATTCACATGCAAATTTGTTCTTGCTCAAAATTTTCTGCATTTATTTATTTGCTTTTTGTTTTATTGCTTGCATAATTGGGGGAAAGGATTTCCTTTTAAGATTACTGGGTGAGTATATAAATGTGAGACAGTTGGTGTCAGATTGCATTGTTACTTTGTATCGTTTGCTAATGTCAGAATCTCCTAGTTACCTCTAATTTGTGTTGCTGAATGATACCTGAGACTGTACAGTACTTGTACAGCATGTTATGTCTCTGGCACTGCATTTATAATATCAAATTACTTTTTACTTTGCTATTGAATTATTTAAGCAGTACAGTGTACAAATTATATATGTATATTATGATTTCTGGTGCTGCTGTATAGGTATTTTCCCCTTTCATGCTTGATAGTTATGTTGTATTTTTATATGCTGTATTTGTACAGCACCTAGCACAATAGTTCCTTGATTGTAATTGAAACTCCTTGCTCTCATAACAATACAAATATTAATATTTATACGCAAAGTAAGCAACAGTAAAGCAATCCTGATATGGAACTTAAATCTTTGAGTTCATTGTTTTGATTATTTAAAGCCTTGCAGAATTGTTCTAAGCAAATACATTCTTACATTGTGTTATCTTACTACCTAACCTTTGATATGTGGATCTGAAATAGTATTGTGTCAAGCTTTTGTTTTGAATTATTACATAATAAAATTCTGGCCGGTAAGATGGTGATCCCTAACTGTTATAGTGCCACATATTGGGTAACGAACAAGAATAGGCTTGGTTGAAATATACTTAGGAAAATGAAAGAAATTATGAAGAATAATTTCCCATTACACACAAGGATGATCGAGAATCAGTATTCCAGTACTGACATGATTCAAACACTAGTTCCCCTCACTGTCACACCAGAAGAACAGGTAAAGATAGCCTCAGCATTTATGTTAAGGGCTGGAGGACCAAACATTTAGCAGACAAAATGGAAGGATCCATAACAGAACCATAGAAATGAAAGGCTAGAAGGGACCTCAAGGTGTCATCTAGTACACACACACACACACACACACACACACTCATTGACTATCCCCGACAGGTGTTTGTCTAACCTATTTTTAAAAATTTCCAAGGATGGGGACTCCACAGACTCCCAAGGTAACTAGTTTCAGTGTTTAACTGTCTTTATAGTTACAAAGCTTTTCCTATTATCCAACCTAAATCCCCCTTATTGCAAACAAAGCCAATTACTTCTTGTCTTACCTTTGGTAAACATGGAGAACAACTGATCACCAGTTGTGACAGATCTCAAGGTACCCAGGATTGAGACATCTTGTTACCCATTGCCTCCACCCTTAGGGAGTCCTGCTTATGATAACTGGGTGTTTGGCTCCCTCACACCACCAGCCTTTCAGCCACTCACGCACTCCCCTCTGGGCTATGCCAGCCTTGTCTCTGCCTTGCAGGTTAATAAAAGGTGCACCCAAATCTCTCTGAAGTGTTCTCCTGTGATATCCAGCCCTTGACACTGACTACTGACAAAAATCCCAGGTCCTCTGCCCGCAAAGGAGCAGTGTAACCCAGTATACCAGTTTTACCTAAAGTCACTTCTCCTGTATTAACACACAGCACTTATAATGAAACAAAAGAAGGTTTATTTAAGAGAGAATGGAGATTCCACTAGAAACAAGAGTGTTTTGTAACCATTGGTTTCCATCAAGCATAAAACACATACTATGGGCTACACTTAATAGGAAAGGTAACTATCTAATAAAGCAAAAACAACGAGGAGTCCTTGTGGCACCTTAGAGACTAACAAATTTATTTGGGCATAAGCTTTCGTGGGCACAGACTAACACAGCTACCACTCTGAAACCTATCTAATGAAGTAGGTTTTCCTCTAAGTTCAGTCTGCTGCAGAGCTGGCTGGCTTCACAGGAAGCAGGATCCAATCTTTCATGAAAAACACTCCTGCTCAGATGTCTCCTCAGTGAATGGATACAGAGCCTCTCCCCACTTTGTCATAGAATCATAGGACTGGAAGGGTCCTCAAGAGGTCATCTAGTCCAGGCCCTTGCACTCAAGGCAGGACTACATAATAACTAGACCATTCCTGAGAGGTGTTTGTCTAACCTGTTCTTAAAAACCTCCAGTGATGGAGATTCCATAACCTCCCTAAAAACCAGTTTGTCATGGACTGGATGATCCTCTGTCTGTTTATAATGGGTTTTTTTCTTCACCCTTCACATAATTTTGATTGTTGGCAGTTTGTCTTTGGTGGTCTTCCATTGACTGGTCTGTGATGGGACAACAGTAGAAAATCAAGTCTAGCATCACCTTCACCAGCTGACCAGGGAGAGGAGGCAACTCCTTTCTGGATGAATGGGCCCTCACCAAGTAGTATCATTCCCTGGTGACTCCATAAGGTCATAAACTTTGATATAGTTAGATTGTTTTTTAAATATTACCTGCACACATCATGCCATGATTATGAATATTGATAATTTACAAGCTTTCAATAGCGACCTTACTTGTTGCCTTTTATGACAAATACTCTGTAAGCAATGTATTTGTAGTGAGTTTGTCATAAGAACATAAGAATGGCCATATTGGGTCAGACCAAAGGTCCATCCAACCCAGTATCCTGTCTGCCGACAGTGGCCAATGCCAGGTGCCCTAGAGCAGTGGTTCTCAAAGCCGATCCGCCGCTTGTTCAGGGAAAGCCCCTGGCGGGCCGGGCTGGTTTGTTTTCCCTCAGCCCGCACTGCTTCCCGCAGCCCCCATTGGCCTGGAGCAGCCATAGAACCTTCACATCTTATCAAACTCTATCCCTCTGGAATAGTGGAAGGGAGTTGCAGATTCACCCTTAGCAGAGTCATCACCCTGCTCTCTGCTTAGCCTATTATTAAACAGGTTATATGTAGCATCAAGACACAGTTTTGAGAAGCTATTTCTTGCTACTATTAAGGGTGGCTTATTGGAGTTGCTACTTTTGGAACACACTAAATGAGATGCTATCCTTAGCTTCAATCATTAGGAAATGGTTCAAGAAGTAACTGTAGTTGAACCACTAAGTTCTTCTCTTCACAGACATCTAGTTTGCAGAAAGCTGGGGTAAATCTATCCTACTGTAACTGTCTGTGTTGATGCACATGAACAGTTTGAAATAAGACTAGATCAAAGTACACTAACAAAGAGGTTGCACATAGACAGAGCATGGCTGACTAGTGCAGGGTAGATTCACACCCCAGCTTGCCCTGAACTAAATGTTTGTATAGACAAGCACTAAGTAATAGTGACCAATAATATAATAAAATTATATATCCTCAGGGGAGAGACTGAATAAAAAACTAATATTCCAACACCAGCAGCTAAAGGATATGTCTACACTGCGTTGTAAACCAGCACATGTGGAACCCACACCAGTGGACGCGGTGTTTCTAAGCCCATGCCTGAGCTTCCACGCTGCATTGTTAACCCCTGATTGACAATTGCTATACCTGGATGTCTCAGCCATGCTGACGCTTCCATACCCAATTTCTTGGTGCATATTCCAGGTTCTTAGCTCCCTCACCAGCTGCAGCTGTTCTAGGCCTTTGCTCAGACTGTATTTCAGGAAAACTTGTCTGTCCATCCTGCGATACTTGAACAGAAGTTCTTAGCCTACAACTACAGTCAGCCAGCATTTCTGGGCCCACACACTCCTAGTAGCCAGAGAACCTGGATCCAGCACCAATGGAAGAACTTGTGCAGCTTATGCTTCAGTCTCTCTTTGGGGTCAGGTAGAGCGTCCTTGAGACATTTTGGTGGTGGTTTTTGTTCTATCAAAGACACTTCTTGGAGGGTAATACAGCCCTGGCCACTGAGTTGGCGCTGCATATGCCTGTTGCTATAACCAGAGATGTCCCATATGTAGACCGGCACTTTTGGAGCAAGGCCATCAGCACAGACTGGTGGGATCACATTTTCATGAAGACTTGGGATGACCAGGAGCAGCTCCAGAACTTTTCCATGAAGAAGCAGATGTTCCTGGAGCTTTGTGAGTAGCTTGCCCCAATCCTCTAGCTTCAGGACACCCATGAGGGAAGCCAGGCTATAATTGTCTGGAAGTTGGCTACCACAAACTTATAACAGTTCTGTGATTAATTGGTTGGATGTTGGCAAGTCCACTGTTTGGTTGAGGTGATCAGGACTGTGATTTCCCCCAGTGGTGGTGGGCATTAACAATGTTCCCAGTATAACTTTGGGTTTGAGAGAATGGGTTTTCCAAACTCTGCCAAACCATCATTGAGACTTATGTGCCCATACCTTGCACAAGGAGTACATACACCGAAAAGGGTTCTATTCAGGCCCTGGTTGACCACAGAGGCTGGTCCATGTACACTAACCTGGGATGTATTGGCAACCTACCAGGGTTTTTCCAAAGATTGGAACTTTACCTTCATGGCTAAGCTGGGACATTATTGCAACTGAATGACACTGTTATAAATGGAGTCACTGTCCCCACCCCTTTTGCCATGCCTTTATAAAACCCTACCCTGGTTTCAGAGTCATAGGTTTAGAACGGACCACCAGGCTCATCTAGTTTAACCCCCTGCCAAGTTGCAGGATTTGTTGTGTCTAAACCATCCAAGACAGATGGCTATCCAGCCTCCTTTTGAAAACCTCCAGCGAAGGATCCTCCACAACATCCCTAGGCAATTTGTTCCGTTGTTCTCCTGCTCTTACAGTTAAGAAGGTTTTCCTCAGATTTAATCTAAATCTGCTATGCTGTAGTTTGAACCCATTGCCTCTTGCTTTGCCCTCTGAGGGAGAACAACTTTCTCCATCTATTTTATGGCAGCCTTTCAAGTATTTGAAGACCACTATCATGTCATTCCCCACCCCCATCTCCTCTTTTCCAAACTAAACATACCCAGTTCCTTCAGCCTTTGCTCGTATGGCTTGCATTCATCCTTTTGATCATCTTTGTTGCTCGCCTCTAGATCCTTTCAAGTTTCTCCACATTCTTTCTATGCATTGGTGACCAACATTGGACACAGGATTCCAGCTGAGGGCTAACCAGCACCAATTACAGTGGCCCTATCACCTCCTGTGACTTGCATGCTATACCTCTGCTAATGCAACCTAAAATTGCATTTGCGTAGGTTTTTTCAACAGCATTTCATTGTTGACTCATGTTGAGGCTGTGATCGGCCAGAACTCCCAGATCTTTCTCAGCAGTGCTGCTGCCAAGCCAGTTATCCCCCGTTCTATATTTGTGCATTTGGTTTTTCTTCCCTAAGTGTAGCTCCTTACCTTTTGTCTTTGCTGAATTTCATTCTGTTGTCTATAGTCCATTTCTCGAATTTATCAAGATTCCTCTGAATTTTAGCTCTATTCTCTGAAGCATTGGCAATGCCGCTGCCCCATCCCAGCTTTGTGTCATCTGCAAATTTGATCAGTATGCTTTTTATTAACTACATCCAGGTTATTAATAAACATGTTAAACAACCCCGTACCAAGAACAGATCCCCGTGGAACCCCACACAAGACCTCCTTCCAATCAGACATTTCATTAATCATTACTCTTTGTGGTTGTTTAACCAATTTATGTATCCACTTAATTGTAGTGGCAGAGGACCTGGCAAAAGAAGGTTCAAC
Organism: Trachemys scripta elegans; assembly: GCF_013100865.1. Lineage (NCBI taxonomy): Eukaryota > Metazoa > Chordata > Testudines > Emydidae > Trachemys > Trachemys scripta. The sequence goes on along the minus strand of NC_048303.1, from coordinate 95,932,970 downwards.
AACACCCTGAGTAGCTTTAGGCTGTTGGTGGAATGTGTGTTTTCTAGTCTGACATCCCAGTGGTGGTGTTTACAGAACCATTTGGATGCCAGTGTCATCAATGTGGTGTATTGTTTTCTGCACAATGTTGGTGAGGCAAAGGAGTGCCATTTGGCCAAGAATGGATTAAAGACACTGTTAGGCTGATACTCCCAGACAGAAAATGCACCTATCATTACTAGGGCAGGATCAGGCCGGCTCCAGGCACCAGATAAAGAAGCAGGTGCTTGGGGCGGCCAATATCAAGGGGCGGCACTCCTGCCGCTATTGGGGCGGCATGTCCGGGTCTTCGGTGGCAATTCGGCGGCGGGTCCCTCACTCCCTCTCGGAGCGAAGGACCTGCTGCGGAAGAGTGGAGCAGCGTGATTGCGCTGCTGCGGCTTTTTTTTTTTTTTTTTTCCCCGCTTGGGGTGGCAGAAAACCTGGAGCCAGCCCTGGACAGGATCCACATGCACAACAGAAATCAGTGCTGCTTTGTGTGCCAACAAAAGTTTCCATGGTCCAGTGGGTGAGGGGGAATGAAATTCTGTATGTGAATAGTAATATGAATGAATGGGGAATGAAATAGTATTATAACTGTGCCATAGTCATCCTGTGGGTGTAGGCCAGATCCAGAAGGTGGTTTTTATGAATGTGTATTATGCATTTTGTATAACTTGGGTCATGTACCTCATCACAGTTTGATTCAGGGAGATGGTATGTATGAAATTTATGTATTATAAAAACTAGCCATCTACTAAATACACAATTAATTGTGTGATCATTTTGAAAGTAATGGGGCTTTTATTGATGTTATTTAAACTTGTAATGACCTTCAAAAGCACAGTTTATGGATTACTGTGATGAAATTTCTCAAAGTAAATGTAATAAACCATGATAATGACATCTTGTGTACATATGGAATGCTTTATTTGTAAGCAATCATGTAATAGAAGCTCACAATGTTAAATACCTGATAGGCAGACCAGCTGCTAACAAAACTTACAACACAACAAACAGCGCAAAATCCAGCGAACAGGGCATGTAAGGAAGTGTAATGCACAACAATGCAAAATATTCAATCTGTGTTCAGTGCCACTCAATAGCTGTAACTACTTCTGTCTGCTTGCTGTTTCTCTTCTCCTTTTAGTGCATTTCACGCTCAGAGGCCACTGCTGGACTGGCAGATGGCAGGGGCTACATTTGATGATTCTAACTACTGGTCATTCCATGTGACATAGACCACTCCAACCCCAGTATTGTCCAAACAGTGCATGGGCTCCAGGACATGATAGCACGGAGGGGACTTGGGGCAAGGAAATGGAACTGGAGCCACAAGTGCTAGCATCCTTTCAAACAGTTCTTTCTGTTGCACTCTATATTCTTCCATCAACCTTCATTCCTGCTCCAGAAACTGCACTGCCAATTTCTTTATGCTGCCCAGCCTTCCGATATGTCCACGTCTTACATCTTTCTCTCTGGTATTTCAGCTGCTGGTTGACCACCTGCTGGATCTCACCTATTAATTCATATTGGACTCACTTCCTCCTTGCCCGCTACATCACAGCTTGCACGCCAAGGTGGAAGGGGCTGCCAAGGCAAATGAAAACACACAATGGAGTGTAAGGGAGAAAAAAATCACACTGCGTCTGCTGCACAAGGGAGGCTGAAGCAACTCAAGGTGAAAAGATGCTATTTATCACTGGGTTTATTTTTTTTTTCTTGTATACAAGTTTCTTGGCTCAGACTGTCCTGTGAGCTCTACTCAGCAGCAAGACTGCAGACATCATGGTAAGATGCACTTTACAAATTTAATTTTAAATTATTTATAACTCCATGTTGATGCATGCTTGCTGCCACAGAAGCCACCACTTCAGGACCAGGTGAGAGGCTGCCACTGCACCCCTCCCCCACCCACTGCAGTAACTGGACTTCTGGTGTCTGGTTCGTTCATCTGACCAGACACTGCTAGGCCCTCTTTTTGATCAGATTTTCTGGTTTAAAAACTGGACACCTGGCAACCCTAATGCAATGTAGTCATACCCAAAGTAAGGAGGAGTGTGGAGACGAGCAGTATACACCTCTTTTACTCCTTTGATCTCTCTCTCCTTTCTGGCTGAAGTCCAGACTCAATAAGTAAGGGAATCTGAAGTGGGAGCAAAAGGAGGAGCTTGTGCTTGGCTGAGGCGTTTCTAGGGCTCCCATCCTTTCCCACCAGTAGGTGGCACAGCAACTGCACCTGATAAAAGATGAAGCAGTGTCCCATATAAGAGTCTCATATCTGCCTCCTCTCCTCTTAAGGAAGATCTGCCCTCCTATGGGAGAGAGGAAAGGGGAGAAGTCTCTGCTTTCTCTCTCTTCTTTCCAGTCAGAGCGGGGAAGAAGAGGTACATAGATGCCCCCCAGCCAGTTCCTCCTTGCCTGTAGGAGAGAGACAGATAAATAGTACCTTAACAGTTTCTGCATACACTCCCTTTAGAAATATCTTTAAATCTTCCTACATGTAGGAAATTGCAGCAGGGTTTTAAAATTGTCCAGGGACAAAACCCTGTCCCCTCCCTATTAATTTTACATTAATACAAATTCTCCATCTGTGATCAGACTCTCTACAGGCAGAAAGGAGGCTAGGAAGCTCCTCCCCGGGCACCTCACCCAGCTCTGCACACACATGCATTTCTTTGGAAGGGTACAGGCCTGCTTGCAAACAAGAACCCGTTACAGATACGTACTCTTGTTCAGATTTTTTTTTCCCTTTTGACCTTAGCAGTTAGCTAATATTAGGAGACTTGAGGGTTGTTTTCCATTAGGAGAAGAAAATGATAGTCAAGTATTTCTTTCAATGCAATCTGTTTATTTACAAACAGGGTAGCTTCATTTAAATCTCAGCAATCTACATACCTGATTTTAATTGTGATTTAAATCAGCAAGCAAGAAACTTTAACTTAAATCATTGATTTTTTTTTTAACTGTGGTTTGCATTTGTACTTTAGTTATTTTCCTAAAGAGAGGCTGAGTCTCATTAGTTGGTATCCATTACAACATGTTGACTTGCAACTGAATACAGCCTTTACACTAAATTTGGTGTTTCTTTATGCTAATCAGGAGGATACAGATATCTGTAAACATTTTTTGTTTAGCTTAATTTAAAATTTATTCCAATGATTAATTTTTACATTTGTATTATGATAGAAAATGGTGAATAATGCACTTGGATTTACTAAATTATTATCAATTTTTTACTTGTGATTTGTGTCAAGCTCTATTTGGCTAGAAATTCAAATTCAATAAAAAATGTACAAATGCAGGATTGTAATTTATTATCATTTATTATTTATTCAATAAAACTACTTTAAAAGTGCTGGATACATAAGAAAAAAATATCCAAAAGTTTATCCAAACTTGTTTTGCATTTAAAACTTTGTTAAACATTTAGTGTAGTGTGGTTAGTGAATGAACTGACTGTTTCTGGTCACCAAATCCAAGATTTTAGAACTGGTAGATCTCACCCTTTCACGGCTAGAATTGGGTGCTGGAATGGGAGACACTGGGAAACTGAGTCAAGTAGCAAAATAAATGACTCAGTTCAATATTAGCATTTTTTGGAGTGAGTGAAATGACATGGACTGGACATGGAAGACTCCATTCAGATGGTGTATCAATACTCTGTTCAGGAAGGCAAGATGATGCACACTGAGGGAGTTAGAGTACTTCTCAACAACAAGGGCAATACAAGCTATGCAGGAATGGAAACCAGTTGAGTCCTGAATTATAAAATCATGTTTTGTTACAAATCATGCTAAAGTAACTATTATCCAGTGTTAAGCACCTACTAATGACCATGATGAATAAGTTGCAAGACACACTAAACCAGGTCCCTGCTTGTGATGTCATTCCGATTGTGAATGATATGAATGCCCGAGTTGGTAATGACAACCGTGTGTACAGACATTGCATGCATAAACCCGGAACTGGAGGGATGAACAGATAATGGTGAAAGATTACTAAGTAGTATAGTATCTATAATCTGTGCATTGGGGAGGGTGTCATTTTTCCCTCATTGCGGGAAACACAAACTAACAGGGAAGTGAAATAATTGAATTAGTGAGAAACTATTGGATCATGCTGCCATCAGCAGATGTGAAGAAGATCACTGCAGGATATACAATCTCTTACTGGTGCTCTTGTAGGAAGTGACCCACTATCTTGTCATCAGAACAGTTAGCTTGTCTTTTTAGCTTTATTCTAACAGAAAGGGGAAAATGGTATATGCTGTGAAGAAACTGTCTGACCCAGGAATCAGAAGGGACTTCAAAATCCAGTTCTCAAATGGATTCCAAGAGCAGCAGGTAATGAATGATGATATGGAAGAACAAAGAGCTTGCTTTAAAGAGATCTGCTGGGAAACTGCCACAACTTTACTTGGACCCAGAGGATTAATGAGTGAAGAGTGGCTACAGCCACACATGTGGAAAGTGACTGAAGTGGGGAAAAAACGGCAAGCACAGGTGACACAAGAAGAAGAACAATGCATGCTGCAATGGGAGTATGTAGAGAAAGGTAAAGATGTGTCAGAAAGATAAGAGAATAGCTTGACAAAGTGAGAGAAACTGAAGATGCGTCAGTGAGACTTGACTCAAGTTAGCAATTTTAATCATGGTTTCAGTGTCACGGTAGTATCATAAAAGCAAAAGATGGCAGACTGTTAACAACGGAAGCAGAACAAAAATAATGACGGCGAGGACATTTTAATGAAGTACTCAACCAACCAGAGCTAACAATTCCAATCAATGGATGTGCAGAAGAATTAAATATGACACTGCTAGAAATTTCAGAAGCAGAAATAGAGAAAACAATTAAGCAACTAACAATGGCAAACCTCCTGGTCAAGAAAAGATCATTTCTGAAATGCTTAAAGTGGGGGAATATGTATGGAAATACATAAACTCTGTTATATAGTTGGAAGAAAGAATTCTATCCAGAGGAATGGAAGTAAGGTGTGATCTTTAAATTACCAAAGAAAGGAAACTAACTGGTGTGCAACAACTGGTGAGGAATAACACTACTTTCAGTATCTGGAAAAGTGTTCTGTAGTGTGGTTATCGATGGAAAAACTGAATACTATTCAAGCAGGCTTTAGGCTGAAAAGATTATGTATACACCACATCTTTAACCTGAGACAATTGATTTAGAAGGAGAAGATTAGTCCTGAATTTTATAGATTTTACCAAAGGTTTCAACTACATTCACAGAGAGTCACTATGGAAAATCTTCCGACAATATGGCTGACTAGAAAGATCATGTCACCGGCTAAGATGCTGTTGTATGAAGTTTCAAAATGCTGTGTAAGGACTAAGTGGTGAGACCAATTGGTTTCTATGTAGTCACTGGAGTATGACAGAGATCCATTTTATCACCACTCCTCTTTAACATTGTGATAGATTATGATGCAAAAAGCAACATCAAAGGAAGATACAGGAATGATGTGGAGTGGAGGGAAATGTGAAGTTCTCAACTTTTCAGATGACATTACTCTGTTGGACACAGGTAATGATGCTATGAGAAAGATCACTACCATTGTCAAGACTGCCAAATTAGGATTAAAAATCAGCCAAAAGAAAATGTAAGTCATGATTGTTGAGAGAAGAGTCAGCAATGATGGGTCACATGTAATCAATAGTGAATAGTATGGCATGGTTAATGCATTTGTATATCTTGAAAGTGCAATTAGTGCTGAGGGCTCGGTCCATAAGGAGGTGGAAGCAATAACGGGGAAGGCAAGTGGACTCTTTTTTCAAGACTGGCAAATATCTGGAAAATAAGGAGATTCACACAAGAACCAAGATAAAGTCTCTATAATGTCATTGTGATACTCTCACTGTTAGGTGCTTCTGAAATTTGGCAAATGCTAGACACCCAAAAAGGAAACTTAAGTCGTTCTGTCAAAGATGCTTGCAAAGATTACTTGGTGTCCACTGGTGGAAGAAAGTAACCAACACTGGTGTGTTACAAAGGATTGGCCAGCAGTAGAAACAGTGATTAGAGAAAAAGGATCCTATAAGATAACTATTCAGAAAGATGTCACTGTCATGGAAGCAGACTATAAGAGCAAGAAATGCAGCATTAGACATACAGAGGCAGAAAGACTGGGTTGCCGCCTGTGTCACAAGGCATAAGAGCATCTAATAATAAAATAAATAAATGTCACACCTAGTTGTTATTCATAGATAGGAAGAAGAAAACAAGCTTTCCTGCTTTTTCAATTCCCAACTGGTTTCTTAACACTAATGAACTAATTACTGAACTGAACTAGATGAATAAACTGACATAAAAATATTCTCTTTGCAGTCCAGAAGAGGCTACTGCTATCAAAAGCTGGTTTAGCATTTTAACAAATGCTGGTTCCAGGTGTTTAGCCCGTGACTTCCACCAATTCATTGGTTTTACTTTCTTTAAAACTTGATAGCAAACATGTACTGCTTAACATTATTATACATTATTATACATTATTATAACGCTGTTCTCGGGAGCCAAAAAATCTTACTGCGTTATACGTGAAACCGCGTTATATCGAACTTGCTTAGATCTGCTGCAGTGCGCAGCCTCCCTCTCCTCCCCCCCCCCCCCAGAGTGCTGCTTTACCGCGTTATATCCGAATTCGTGTTATATCGGGTCGCGTTATATCGGGGTAGAGGTGTAGTAAAATTAGGTCTTAACAGGTTGATAGGTTCTAAACTAACTCAGAAACAAGACTTATATGTAATTATGGATAGTTCCTAACATACAATGGCAGTTAAATAAACAACCACAACTGTAATAGTTTCAGGGTAACTGCATATGCTGTGGTCCATCAAGGGCAGCCATTTAAGATTTCCATCTCCCAGTTGTCACTTCTCTTGTGTGGAGACCCACCTCTCTCTCTCTCTCTCTCTCTCCTGACCAAGATTTTAAGGTGGCACATCTCCCGGCCTTACAATGTGATATCCCCAGAAAACCAATCTGCCTAAAGCTCTCTGTGCCTGTGCTTTGCTTTCTCTGAAGACTATGAACAGTGTGTTGCCAGCAGCTACAACTTACCACACAGTTCCTTCTGATCAAGCACATGTATTCTTAGAGTAAATGCATTACAGAGAAAACATAATAAAACAATAAACAGATTTGAACATAGACTATACAGACCAGAACTGGAGTCACCCATCAGTCCTATGGGATCCTAGCAGGCCAAAGTCTTTCCAACTCTTCCACAACTTTGGAGCCCCTCTTGGACAGAAGGCACTGTCTGTTTGCTGGATCAGAAAGAAGGCCCTGTGTCAGTTTAAGCTCATCCTTTTATACCAAACCCCCTTTTTTTGCCTTCTAGGCTTTAGAACAGTGGTTTTCAAACTGCAGGTCGTGACCCACTACTGGGTCGTGGAATGTAAGGCACTGGATCGCAGCGGTTATGGTCAACACCGCCGACCAGACCATTAAAAGTCCCATCAGCGGTGCTGTCCAGCTAAGGCAGGCTAGTCCCCACCTGTTCTGACACTGTGCTGTGCCCCAGAAGTGGCCAGCAGTAGGTCCAACTCCTAGGTGTGGTGGGGGCCACGCAGCTCTCCACGCTGCCCCCACCCTGAGCACCAGCTCTGCACTGGGGTAGGGGGCTGTGCCTGCGGGCGAGAGCCGAGCAGAGCCGCTTTAGTGCCTCCGCCTAGCGCAGCACGGTCCGCAGTGCAAGGACAGGCGGGAAGCCTGCCCCTCCACCCCAGCTGCGCCGCTGACTGGGAGCCGCCAGAGGTAAATCCAATCCCATGCCCCAATCCCGAGCCCCCCCTCAAGCCCAGAGCCTCTTCCTGCACCCCAGCCCCCTACCCCAGAGCCTGCACCCCAGCCCAGAGCCCCAACACCCTCCCACACTCCAACCCCCTGCCCCAGCCCTGAGTCCCCACCCAAACCCAGAGCCACCTCCTGCACCCCAAACTCCTCATCCCTGGCCCCACCCTGCAGCCCTCCCCCCAAACCATCTGCCCCAGCCATGAGCCCCTCCCACACCCCAAACCCCGCATCCCCAGCGCTGGTGAATCTCAGGCATCAACAATTTTCTTCAACTGGGTCGCCAGAAAAAAGTTTGAAAACCACTGCTCTAGAAAACCCAGCTTAAACCAGTAAAAGCAAACCACATCAGGGGCTAGTACTTCTCTAGTTGCTTAGTCTGAGTGACTCACCTTAATCAACCTCTCACTGTGTTTAGTTCCTGTAGGAGCTGTGGTAATCCTCCCCATGGAGGAACACAATCATAAATAAATCATTCATAAATTTAATAAATGGTCTCTAAAATACTGCATGGGATTGCAATATCTGTCACAAAGATGTTACATTGTTTTAAGAGTTATTGAGTAATGCTGAAACTACTGTAATGGCATTATATATGCTGCTGGAATACTCTCACTTTAAGTAGTGTGTTCAGATTTGGTCAAACCATCTACAAAAATAGATCAAACAGAAGAGGCACAGAGTAGGACAACTAAAGCGTTAGATTGGGGTAGGCAACCTATGGCACGCATGCCAAAGGCGGCACGCGAGCTGATTTTCAGTGGCACTCACACTGCCCGGGTCCTGGCCACCGGTCCGGGAGGCTCAGCATTTTAATTTAATTTTAAGTGAAGCTTTGTAAATATTTAAAAAACCTTATTTACTTTACATACAACAATAGTTTAGTTATATATTATAGACTTATAGAAAAACGTTAAAATGTATTACTGGCACGCGAAATCTTAAATTAGAGTGAATAAATGAAGACTCAGCACACCACTTCTGAAAGGTTGCTGATCCCTGCATTAGATGCATGGAAGGATTTCTGTACAAGAAGAGATTTTAAAGACTGGGACTACATATTTTAGAGAGTAAGTAAGAGGTGCTATGATAGAGGTATACAAAATTATTAATGGTATACCGAGAAAGTTTATCATGAATGCATATTTACTCTCTCTTATAGCACAAGAAAGAGATGGTTAATGAAAGTAAAAGGCAACAAATTTAAAACTGACACTAAATTTTCAAAAGTGACTAATAAGGGTGCCTCAATATTTGGGTGGCCAATTTGAGACACCTTAAAGGAATCTGATATTCAAAGAGGATGTGTTCTTCAGCACTTCCTGAAAACCAGGCCCCCTTAAGGTGTCCTCTAGTCAGACATCCAAAATCCCTAGACATTTTGAAATTTTAGGCCAATAAAAGGAATCACTGTTATATGCAACATGTACTTAAACTATGGAACTCATATACTAAGGCAAAGAGCTTGGTGGGATTCCCAACAGGATTAGACATCTTTGTAGTTAATAATTGCATCATTCACAAATATACTTGCTAGGATAAAAATATACAGGGGATAGGGGATATAAAGCCTCTTGTTTCAGGGCAAAAGTCAACCACTACTCTGCTTGGAGTTAGGAAGAAACTCTATAGGCATATTATTGCATAATTGCCCATTATGAAGTTTTTATACTTTCCTCTAAAGTATCTGGTACTGATCACTGGCAGAGGCAGGATACTAACCTAGGTCCATTTGTGTGCTCTGCTATGACAATTCCTATACTCCTACCTCATAACATTTTCTATTTAATCTGTGGTCTTTTCCAAGATACATATTGGAGGGCAGTCCCCTCAGGTCATACATCAAAAACCAGTGTCAATGGGAGAGGCACATACAGATTAAATGCAGTATATGTCCCCAAGCATACCTACAATTAAATGATAGTTTCACATTTTTAGTATATAGTGTTCAGACTGGAGAGACTCCTGCAACCCCCTGTAGTGAATGTATAAAATGGGACTGACAAAGTCTGCAGAAAGCTGTCAGACTTCCTCTTCTGAAGGAAGATTACTACAATGCAAGGCCCTTGAGGGCTATGGCTGCTGTGCTCTCAATATGCAGAGAGATTTTAATCAGTTAACCAGGGGTGGTGCAGATCCACTTGTCATACTCTACCCTTCCCTCAGACTTGCTGCAAGCCCCTCTGCGCCATGTGGGACCCCGTGCAAGCAGTGTGGTGAGCACACAGCATGTCCCCGGCATATGTTCCTTATAACTGGCCACTGTGCACCCATTCTGCTACCTTTTTGTCTCCTATACACTCATGGGAACAAGTTCTGATCCACAAAGAAGTTGTTCAGTGAAGACAAAGAGGATTCCACCCTGTGTCATTATTCGCTTGTTTCCTGATTAGCATTTTTATAAATGTGATAACTGCAAACTAGTGTCTATTAACTATATCTTTATGTTGCTAAATTCATTGCCAACACATACATAAATCAGGGCCCCCTAAAACATTTTATTAAATTTTAAATCCATTTCAGTTTAATGAAAAAGATGCTTTCACTGAAATAATAGTGCTTTTATTAAAAATAGGATTATAGAATTTAATCTAAAAATTTGCACATCTTTATTTTAATCTTGCTTACAAGGAAAAAGAAACATACTTTAAAAATCTACTGAAGTGCAGTGACTGTTTTTATACAGTATATTAAAAAAAACCTGCTGCACAAATTTGAGCAAGTTAATGTATTTTTAAAATTGTGAAGTAATGAGAATTATTTTTTTCAAAATCGGACAGAATGTCATTGTCTTGATCGTTACATTTTAATTTCCAGTTTCATAGCTTGTGATGGACACCGTTTAATACATACTGTGTCAGCATGTCTGAGCAGCTGCAGGTATGAGCACAGCATCATTTTCAAAATATATGCCAACAGGTGCTGGAAAGATCATCACACACATGAAGCTGGGGGGAGGTGGGGAAGGAGGATATGGATGTCCCTCTCTTACTGCCTAGCAACCTTCATAGATTTCCATTGCTTTCCTGGGAGAGACTTCAACCTTCTCCTTTACAGCTAATTTAAAATGGGGCTGGGAATGGGACAAAATGCGGCTAAAACATGAAGTACTGATGAAAGCTAGGACTCATATCATATATCAGTCCAAAATGTGCCATTTCTCTGGAGTGGTGACTTAAGGTCTGGTAATACACATACACCAGGGACTTGGGGTTTTGGCAAGCTAAATCTCAATGGATAGCCTCAAAGCTACTACTACAGAAATAAAAAGTAAAACAGACTCATCTACTTAAATTTTAAAATATTAGGTTCTTATAAGCAAGGGAAGGATCCTACCCATTTCGTTGCATTTATAATCATTGTTAAAATCTCCCCTCCCCCTTCTTCTTCTGCACACCATAGGAACTCATTGGCATGAAAAGTTACAAGGAATGCCTTGAAGACCCTGGGAAACTTTTATTCCCCAAATTTACATTGCCAGCTGAAGGGAGAGAGGTTCCCCCTCCCTTTTCCCTCCTGGGAATTGTTATAATTTCACTCTTTCCCAATTTACAAAGTCACTCTTCTTAGAATAGGGGTTATAATAAAATGGACTAGGACGAGGAAAGAAAAGCAAATCTAAAAATGTAGTGTTAGAAAGAACCTCAGCCCTGCCCTATAGGACAAATAAAAAAAGAGTGTTCCTTGCGGCCATTTGGTGTGCAAAAGGACTTGTTCCTCCCTCTGTTACTGCTATTGGGTGGTGGTGTTCGTCTTTGTATGAAAGCCTGTTCAGTGGGTTTGGAGGTTTATTTCTCTGGGATTTTCCTTTCTCTCTGTAACATATATTCCTCTGTCTCGTGGGTTGGGGGGGGGGGGTGAGGGAAGGTCCGCCATATTTCTGCCTTACCACGCCCGGGGAGCTGAGCCATTGAAAAGTCAGGCTGGCTGGATACATATTGTACATGCATCACAGCTCTTGCTTCCCTCCTCCTCTCTGGCATTACCCCCTCTAGCTTCCTTACAGAAAGGGAAAGGCAGGGACAAGAAGAACAGCTGCTTTGCAAGACAGAAGCAAATAGACCCCCCCACCCCCAGGCCCAAAGAAAGCCGGGAAGAAAAGTCCACTTGAAAGAAGACCTTAAGCAAAGCAAACTCAGAGATTTCCAAGAGGCAACAAGCAAAACCACCCCCTGGAGGAGCTGATGATCTCCAAGTCAGGGAGGGGGGAAGAGACAAGAAAATGTGTGTGTGGAGGGGGGGAGGGGTTAGTCGCGATTAGCATTTCAATAGGGGCTGGTTGCTTTGGAGGGAGGGGGATTTCAGCGGGTGTCATTTACAAGGGACGTTTGGGGACTGTGGCTGCAGGAGGCAGGAAAGAAAAAGAGTGGGGGTGCTGGGCTGCTCCTCTCTGCTGGGCACTGCTGCTCCGGTAGATGTTTCCCTGTTGTTTGGTGCATGATTAGAGAAGAGGAGGAGTTGGAACCAGCGAGTGTCAGAGGCAGGAGATAGGGGGGTTTGCGCTGCTGCTGGTGGGGGCCCTTTCTCTGCCTCTCTTCCTCCCCGGGTGTAGCATCTAGAGCTCTCCCGGCGTTGGCTCTGCTGTCCCCGGGTGGGGGCTCGCAGGCAGAGGGCGCGTGCCTCCCTCGCTCCGTGGTGCGGGGTGTGTGTGTGTTTTCGGGGGGTGGGGGTTGTGTCTGAACCAGTTAGGAAGAATGACTCTGGAGTCCATCATGGCGTGCTGCCTGAGCGAGGAAGCCAAAGAAGCCAGGCGGATCAACGATGAGATCGAGAGGCAGCTGCGCCGGGACAAGCGGGACGCCCGCCGGGAGCTCAAGCTGCTGCTGCTGGGTAAGTCCAGGCAGGCACCGCCTGCACCCCGACCCGGCCAGCTGCCCCTGGTGCTGCTCACACACACACAAGGTGCCAATTGGGGGTGCAGCTTTGCACATGCATGTAGGCACATAGGCAGTAGACATGCCTGTGTGTGCTGTGTCTGGATACGGGGTGTGTAGATTGTATCAATCCATTGATAAGTATGAAAGTAAAGGGAATCTGATCATGGGTGCGGGGGAGGGGAAGGGAGGAAGGACACAATTTACACTTAGTTTCCTTGCCTTAGGTCCGCGGGTGCTTCCAATCGATATGATTATGTTTATTCGGACTCCGAGGATGATGGTGGCGGTGGAGATACATTTGTGTGTGTGCACAGATATCTATAATACCCGATGTTACATGGTATATATCCGTGGGCATGTATTGCAAATACATATGTAGCTGGGTAAATAACTGATTCTGGTTCCTGTAGGTGATTTGATGTGGAAGAGACACTGGCCTTCCAAAAATGGAGAGGGGATAGGGCTTGGTGGGTGACAGAGAGATGAAAAGAGAACATAAATGGCAAATACATTTGGGGGTGGGTGTAAGGGAGAAATTGCAAGGAAGTAGCTAAATGAAAGGACTCGCAGGCGGAGTTGCTTTGCAGATTGATGGTGACAGGCTTTAATGTCTGCATTGTTCTGTGAGCCTTCGGAAAGGTTGCTGGGTGGCTGATTATATTTTTTTAGTCTGATTTTTATTTAATGAGGTAAACTGAGATGAAGGGTTACACTCAGATTATAGGCTAATTTGTTACAACAACAACACACAAAGACATGAAACTGACTAATAACCTACAGTATGTCGGAGGATGACAGGATCTTGAATATCTTTGGAATCCACCCATTGGATAAGAAATAAAATTTACAATATACGATATAATTTCCCCTCAATCTCAACATTATTGTATTATTGTAATATAATCATAGCTAATGTACAAAAAGCAACATTTCTCTATTTTTTTTTGTTTCTGCTAACATAATAGTAATAAAAAAGCTCATGACCAGTTTATTGTAATATAATGCATAGTTACTGTGGTAGACATAGTTTGTGCTTTGGACTAACGGCCTAAAAAATGTCTGTACTAGAGCCTGGTGTATGTGGGGTTATAAAACTGAATACTGTATATCACATGCAAAAGATGTGTACTGTCTGGTTTTGTGCAAATATGCTATCTTGTTTTGTATGATTGTTATTGATACGGGGTAAATTGTTTTTAAATGAGTTAAAGCTGGATCAAAATAAGTGAAACATGGGGAAAGAATACGTTCGTAGTCATTTAAATTAATTTGCAGTTTTCCTTAACTAACGCATTTTCTCTTCTCTACTTGGAATAATGGGTGTGGAGGAATGATCAAGAGAGGGGGGGAGAGAGAGATAATACTGGCAATAAAAATTGCTCTGCCTATTTTGATTTTGGCCTAGTTTTGATTGATTAAATTTCACATAGTGGTTATTTTAGGATTCATAAAAGAGGTGAAATAAAGACTATATAGCTTGCATTTGCTTTAGTTTATGGAAATTGACTTAACATATTCAAGAAGGTTTTTTGGTCATATTTGACTTGTAGCACAAGTCTGTTGTTTCTGCTTTATTTATTTTTTATTGCAATAATGCTACAGGATTTTGCTCAATATTTTAGGGAAGAGGGAAATTTATTAGGGGGGAATCACTGTGTGATCCCAGAATAGGGGTGGGGGGAGAGGAAAGTTTAAATATATGAATTTACATAGTTTCAAAGAGTTAGGCCCCAGTGCTGTTGTCAATTATGTACATGCTTAACTTAATGAATGAGTAATCTCATTGATTTCAGTGGGGTCCATTCACTTGTAAAGTTAAGTATGTGTATAACCCATGGCAACTCAGGGCCTAATTTTGGCATTATTTTAGGCAAAGTGAAGGTGGTCGGTTTCAGCGAGAATAGATGGGTCAGAAGAGCTATTAATTTATAGAACTATTGAGAAAGCTCAGGGTTTTTCTATGTAGGTACAACAGTGCAAACCTTCAGTGTTGATGTGCTGCATTAGTGTAAAGTGAGCTTGCACTGGTGTAGTTTACTTGAAACTGAGAGAAGTTGCCCTGATGCAATCCTTGCTTTATACAAAGTAATGCATCTACACCACTCCAGAAATTCCTAGTGTATACAGGTCTTTACTGTACTACTTTTAAAAGCATAGAATTTAATTAAAGGACATTGTCAACTTAAAAAATCATGCTTGTGACTGTTAATGGCATATATACTGGTGTCACAATTAACACCTAAGGTTCTGATCCTGCAAGGAGCTCTGTGCAGGCAGACTCCCCTTGAAGTCACGGGGGCTCAGTGCAGGTTCAGGGATCTACCTGCACAAAGCTGCTCGCAGGACCCAGGGCTTAAAATTACTGTACTGAAACAGATTTGTGGGGGGAAATATTTTTTCAGTTGGCTTATTTTGTGTATTTGACAGCAGTTTGTATTTAGTCACTCCCACTGCTTCTCCTGTATAGTCAGTTACTCAGTTTTCCCTGTTGTTTGTGAGGGTCTTTGATACAGCAAGGAAAGAGAGAGAAATTTTAAAAAATAGGAAATGTGATTACAAAGTCATAAAAACTGGTGAGATTCAGAGAAGGAGTAATTTCTGAAATTACATAAACTATTTTTGTTAATTGATTGCAAGTTGACTGTGTCCTATTCCCCCCAATATGTAAAATAGTGCTTCGTTTTATTTTATGTAGGCTTTGGGTAGAATTGTCAAAAACCACTTTGACCCACGTTTAGTGCCTAAGTTAGGTACTTAGTCTTCAGTCCCATTTCCAAAAGCACCCTGGGAATTAGGAGCCTAAGTGGGTTAGGTGCTTTTGAAAATGGTCCTTATGCTCCTGAGTGGCCTAGCATGACATTTTCTAAAGTGCCTTTTTCTATAAGTATTTCTTCTTAATATAAAATCATATTAATTTCTGTAATAGTTTCTGGTGAGCACAATATCAGAACAGCCTATTATTTTGACTTTATTTGTTACTTTATTATTGACAAACTCCATATAAAGAGCAGGTGTGTGATCTGTTTTTCTTCTACTTGTGTATATGTAATTTTGTAAGCATATACAAACTCATATGTATAGTACAGAACATGAGAAAAGTAAGCATTTTTCTAGGTCATGGTTGGAAAGAGAAGCATTTTCCCCCATACTTAGTTGAGATTGTAATGTTTCTTTACAATGTGAAGATATTTCTCCCTCCCAATTGTGTACTACACAATTTCTGCATCACATTCACTTATTGTGTATAGCCTTCTTTGTACATTATGTATACTAGTGATTATGAATTTAATTTTCTTTTAGATCAGTGAGTTTCAAATGTTGTAGCTTGTTTTGCAAACTTGTATTGCAATTTATGGTAAGATTAATTTTAAAAGATGACTTTAAAAGTAAATGCTTTAAGTGATTAAATATTAAAATGTCAGTTTCAGACACTAAATTGCACATCAGTCTTCTGTGAGCTGTTTTTAAAATTAGGTGAAGCATTTCTTATCATTTTAATTTAAAACAGCTAGCTTCCAGAACTGAGTATTGAAATGTATTATTAAAAGGAAAAAACAGTCCTCTCGCTAATACAAATTGGCTGTAATGTTTAGGACATTTTGGATCAAACTGAGTTCTCTAATGATTTGGTTTTAAATCTGTTGTGTTTTCCAAATTCTTTCTGGATTTCTGTTGAATATTTTGGAAAACCCTATAACTGTTCTCCAGAATTTAAAGTTAATCATCTATTCTTTGCTCTTGGCTGTAAAAACACTTTTATTATTGGCAGAGCAGAAGGAATTATGTTTTATATCAATATATTGGAAACTGTTAACAATACAATATTTTATTGTTTATCTTGTAAGTATTAAGTGCCATATGCTATGATTATTCTTTGCATACCACTCCCATTGTCAAAAGTGGGAGTTCTCTTTGGGGAGTGGTAGTCACCTGTGGGTCTAAGAAGTAGATCCTGGCCTCAGGCCTCCACTATTGGCCAAATTCTGCTCTTATACATATATAAGAACAACTACCATTCTCTTCAATGGGAACTTCTTTGCATATCTGAGAACAAAATTGATCCCTTCTGTAACTCTGATAGGTGGCTAAGTTAAATGTTTGCCTGCTGGTAAAGCATGGTTCTCCAGGTTTAGATGTTCTCTGCATTTGAGATAGCAGGTCTCTAAAATGAAGTGAGGTCTCAAAAATATAGGTGATTTTAGCAAAACACTTGCATTCTTCATATGCTATCAACTGAAACATGTGGAAATTAAGCCAGTTGAGTGAGTATAAATTGCAGCCAACCTTAACTGGAAAAACATTCTTGAACCTCCTCAGATGAGTATCCAGTAGCAGATCTATCAGGTAACATGCATTTTGATACATAAGTCAGTTAAATCAGCAATCCCAATGGAAAATCTGGGACTTTCGGATAATGAAGATGTTTGACCTTCACTAAAGTATTTGAGGAGGAGGTGAGTCCATTAAACCAAGAATGGATTACACTGGTGTATGGTAGCACTATCATCTCTGACAGATACATTCTGGATCCCTTATTTTTTTATGTAATTTAACTGCTACACATGGTTTATTGAAATAGAACCTGACACTATTGCAGTTTCTTGTACAAAACGATGCAGTAAATAGCAATCGGTGTATTATATTTCTGAGATATATGTACTCCAGAATGTGAACAGTATTAAATATGAGATTTGGGAGAAATCTCACATAATTGAATTTCCTGTTTATACATACGTTGGTCTAGCTATTGAAAGCTTGCCATTTCAGCCACACTCTGTTTATTTTTCATAGTATGCTTATTTCAGTGACTAAGATGCTAAGAAACAAATTGTGCCCAAATTCAGATTTGACTGGCTGGCCAGAATAAGGCAAACAACTGAAAGAGATTCTTAAATAGAAATTCTGTCTGTGTGTGTGTCTATATATTATATACACACACCTCTATCCTGATATAACGCGACCCAATATAACACGAATTCGGATATAACGCGGTAAAGCAGTGCTCTGGAGGGCGGGGCTGCTTTACTGCGTTATATCCGGCAGTGGGGCTCGGGCGGAGATTTAAAGGGCCCGGGGCTCCCTGCAGGGGCCGGAGCCCTGGGTTCTTTAAGTCACCGCTGGAGCCCTGCCGCCGCTACCCCAGGGCTCTGGCAGTGGGGCTCGGGCGGCGCTTTAAAAGGCTTGGCGCTCTGGCCACTGTGGGGATCCCCAGGAGCCTTGCCGCCGCTCCCCTGATATAACGCGGTTTCACCTATAACGTGATAAGATTTTTTTGGCTCCCAAAGACCACGTTATATCGGGGTAGAGGTGTAGGTGTGTGTGTGTGTGTGTGTATGTATATATATAATATATATATATATATATATACACACATTTGGTGTGGATTAGAAATTGTTGGTCCTGGGTGACCAGAAATGTAGAGGTAAGTAATTCCTCCCACAGCCAGATCCATCTAAAGGCTTCTGTTTTTAAAAAATAGATATATAAAAAGTGTGTTATAGGGTATTATTTAAGCTGCTCTGGTGATCATCAAAGATCACATAGGTTATAACTTTAGTAGCTGTTTGGCACAAGGCATTGAACTTCATTTTGAGTAGGTTTGCTTTGTCTGTATTTCTATAATAAGGTCCCTATAGTTTGAGCATGGGGTTGGAGTAATCCTTATAATCGTACGCACACAGTGCCACAGGTTGTTTTTTTTAAGTTGATGCATCTCTTTTCCTCAGTTTTCCTAACTAAAAGGTAGGGATGATAGTTATTAAATCACTTAATGATTTACTAGGTAATGATTTTCAAGTGTGTTCCACATGAAAAGCCTCATATGCAGGAAATGTGGAGTATTGTTAGTAGTACGTTTTAAGAATGAGTTAAAATTGGTTTCAAATACTATAGTTACTCCTGAGATCCCAGCCAAATGGGACTGGTTTTACAGTCCCATTTTATTTTTAATGATTTTTTTACATCCCTATTGCTTTCTGAAAGACCCACATGAATAGGAGAAACTGACTATTCAGGTAAATAGTTAAATTGATTCTACACACATTGCTGTCAAATGCAGAAAGTGTAAAAAAACAAAAACAAAAAAATCCTGAAAAAAGTTTGTGTTTTGTTTCTTTGTTAGTGTTAGGTGTGACTTGTTACAAGTAACAAGTAAAACATTTTTAGACAGAAGTGTGATTTAGGTTTTGTTTTTAATGTGCCTCTTTAAATCCCTGCTGGACATTTGCATATTTTTTTTTCAGTCAGATACTACAAAATGTGTTTACAACTAAAAGGAAAAATACTTTAATATTCATCAGGCTGTGTCTTACGAGTAGACTGGTAGATAGATCCTATTTTGGAAAAATTATTTGTATTAATATTTTATTATGGATGCAGAGCTGTATTGATGGGCATAAATATGACTATCCCTTTCGAGGAATATATGTCGTATCTGGTAAGAAGAAAGGCACAGTTTTGCTGATGTTACTTTAAAATGAATGTAGTATTAATTTTTAATGGACTATCAAGGAAGCTCTTGTTTACAAGGATACTGTGCAGTATCCTTAATTTTTCAGTTACAGTGATCTAATTCCCATTCAAATCAATGGGAGTTGGCTCATGTCCTAAATGCACATATAAGTCCCACTGACATAGTTTTATTTACATGTCAAGAGGCCAAAGGACCACAAAATGCACATCTTGCATTTAAGAACATAAACCATGTTAGAGAGACAAGGCAGGTGAGGGAATATCTTTTATTGGACCAACTTCTGGAGGTGAGGGAGAGACAAGCTTTTGTTCTTACCCCGAGCTCTTCTTCTGGGCTGAGAAAGGTACTCTGAGCATCACAGCTAAATACAAGATGGAACAGATTGTTTAGCATAAGTAATTAACACACATTATAAGACAGCATTCAAAGTGAAATAGCCAGTTAACATCTCTGCAGTCATAGGGTAAAAAAGGGGGGAGTTACAGATTGTTGTAATAAGCCATAAATGTGTCTCTGTTAAATTCATGATTTTTAGTGTCTAGCAAAGTTATGAATTTAAACTCCCAGGCTCATCTTTTGAAGGTGTTATGCAGATTTTCTTTGAGGATGAGGACTGAGAGGTCTTTCCTCTTTCACCAACAGAAGTTGGTCCAATAAAAGATATTACCTCTTCCCTTGTCTCTGATATCCTGCGGCCTACACAGCGACAACAACTCTGCAATTAACAATGTTAAATTAGTGTCGGGGGGGGGGGGAAGGGGAAGGAGAAGGAAAGGCAAGGCTGCTCTGTGAAACCTGTTGCTACAGGATATTTGGGAATGCTACCATTTTTAGAACTAATGGTCCCACCCTTGTAGGCTCCCTCAAATTATTTTTGTTCGTGGATGATGGCAGTGACAGTTTCACAGAGGAAAGCTATTATTGCTTTTGGAGTAAAGTGACGATCATTGCAAAATGAATCCCAAGAAAGTGTGAAATAGCATTATAAGGTAAATGTGTGATTACTGGTAATTAACTCTGTTACAATAACCGAATACTATAAAGACTGAATATTTTTTTCTTGCACTACTAAGTGGAATAACTCTCAGAAAAGATCTATTCTCACACTTCAACACTATTTTGTGTGAACAGCTGTTACTAATAAAATTATGGGAAGTTTTTCAACATCCACCTTTTATTTGCTGTTCTAATATCTATAAAAAGTCTGACTGGCAAAGACCAACAGCAAGAAAACAGTATCAAGACCAAGCAAGGACATGAATTTAGAAAATAAGTTGCTGAATACTGAGAGAGAATGTATGCAGTATTCTCAGTGGCAGGTCACTAAGCGTCCATGCTCTAGGGATTGTATTAAACACAGTACGAAGAAGTGAGCTTTTAATATATCAGGGACCAGGACTCAATATTTAGTTTCAGTAACAAATGCACCTACAGTATCAGAAAAGGGTTGAAAATAAATCTTACCGGGGAAATTCCAAGTACAGCATAAATAGTGTTTCAAGTTAAATCTTAAAAGAATCAACATTAATCTTTAATGTTCTAGATGCAGATTGTTTCCACAGTAAGTAATGTTATATGGAGAGACTGAACTAGAGGGGTAATTGTCTATAGATTTGTCATTTGTGGGTTTGTAAAGGACTGGTTGCATGGAAGAATAAGGCTATTGAGCTTGCATACTACAGTTTCAGTTATTTTTGTGTTTGGTAGCCATTCCTCATCTCAGTCTTTTAATAAAGGGAGGTGACTCCCCCATTCAGATATACAATATATGTATGTATGTTTGTATGTATGTATATAAACTAAACCAGTAAAATATCCCGAAATTATTGAAAACACTAATCATTCATATCAGTAAAGTGGAAAGGCAGAAGATAAAGAAGGCTTTTAGTGTGCCAGCTGCAGTGCAGATCTGTGCTGTTAGATTCTGTGAATGAATGGGATCCAAGTATAGCTCTGGGCCCTGATTGGTTGGATGGTCCTTTTTTAGTTAGGTCACAGTCATGCACCAACTTCCAATGATACGTAGCTAAGATTTCATCACCAACCCAAAGGGCAGCACATATGGCATTTCTGTTTTGTAATCCCATGAAGTACCCCTAACTTTTGGAAAATGAGCTAGAAGCTGCTTTTAATGCATGCAAACAGACATTTTATTTAGTAATAAAAAAAGTTTACAATTCAAATTAATGTGACCTACTCCAACAGAAGTTAGCTATTCCGGAGTGTGCATGAGTAGACTGTTAGTGAACTCAGGTTGCTGAAGCATTCTTCCACCATTCTCATGCCTCACAAGGTGCCTGAGACATACACCAGTCGCTAAGTAATGCACAGCGTTTAGTGGCTTAGTGCTATATAAGGTGCAAATTGAGGTACGGGAGCAGCATGGAAAGTCTCTGGCTGGAATCTTTGCACTGGATGATAACGTATATATGAGTTGAGGAAAGTTGCTTTTCTCTCTTCTTCTGTATTCCCATCATAGGAAAAATATTGAAGTCTCCAATCTGTAATCTTAATAGTAATTATTTTGCTCCTAGAGCTATTGCAACCCACATTTCTGGGTAAATGGGTGTCAGCCAGGAAGTCAGACAAAAGGTTTCCTTAGTGGTGACCATTAACTTATAAGGCTAGAAAAACTCAAACACATACAGAATGGAAAAGATGCCATCATTCCTTGTGTTTTTAGGAACCTAGCATGTTTGGAAAACTGGGCATCAAGTATTGGACATTTTTGCACAAATATATTTTACTCTGATACTGGATTTATTAAGCACTTCAGAGTGCCATTTCTACTATTGATTAGCTAGAAATGCAGTGTTACTTGAAGGTAGACACTTTCTCTTTTGCTCCATAAACATAATAAGTTTGATGTTGTTGCCAGTGTGAAAGCTGAAAACCAATGTATCTAGTAGTCCAAATGGATACTGGTAATGAATGCTGAAAACTTTGATAAAGGAATGGTCCAGGTCTCTTTAATAGGATCTTATACCACAGACGGTATTGGCATAATTGGATTGTTACAAATAAATGTTTAATGGACTGTAGTGCAAGTGGGCTGAAATCATACACTTAGGTTTGCAGTGAAAGTCTTTTGAAGATGTGTTGCAGGAAGGAACAATAATTACAACCACAGAGTTTAAAATAAATAGAAAATGACAATGAAACTCAGCTAATCCTTTAGCTTCACTGAGAGACATCAGTACGGATTCTTAAAATACTTTCCACTTCTACAACACCCTCATGTGAGGTAGCTCAGTGTTATCCCTTTTTTGCAGACATGGCAACTAAGAACAGGGTTAAGCAACTTGCCCATGGTTGTATTGTATAAAGAGCCAAGATCTCCTGAGTCCCGGTCCTTTGCTTTAACTGCTCTTGGTCATATTTAGTCTTCCACCTTTTTGGGTTTTTTGGGCGGGGGGGGGGGGAGAGAATGAGAGAGTGTGTGTGTGTGTGTGTGTGTGTGAGGACACTGACATGTTAACTCTAATCTTTGCCTAGCAGAAGGCAGTCTTCGTGACAAATTAATCCTTGCCCTTTCTGCTGATGTTGCCAAAAGAGGGTGCTTGTTTTGGGGCAGTAGTTGTAATTAGGGATGTCAAGCGATTAAAACAATCACGATTAATCACACTGTTAAACAAAAATAGACTGCCATTTATATAAATATTTTTGGATGTTTTCCACATTTTCAAATTTCGATTACAACACAGAATACAAAGTTACACAGTGCTCACTTTATATTTATTATAAATATTTGCGCTGTAAAAATAAAAGAAACAGTATTTTTCGGTTCACTTAATACAAGTACTGTAGTGCAATCTCTTTATCATGAAAGTTGAACTTACAAATGTAGAGTTATGTACAAAAAATAACTCCATTCAAAAATAAATCAATGTAAAACTTTAGAGCCTACAAGTCTTACTTGTTCAGCCAATCACTAAGAGAAACAAGTTTGTTTACATTTGCAGGAGATAATACTGCCTGCTTCTTGTTTACAATGTCACCTGAAAGTGAGAATAGGTGCTCTCAGGCACTGTTGTAGCCGGTGTTGCAAGATATTTACATGCAAGATGCGCTAAAGATTCATATGTCCCTTCATGCTTCAACCACCGTTCCCGAGGATATATGTCCAGGCTGATGATGGGTTCTGCTCAATAACGATCCAAAGCAATGCAGACCAATGCGTGTTCATTTTCATTATCTAAGTCAGATGTCACCAGCAGAAGGTTGACTTTCCTTTTTGGTGATTTGGGTTCTGTAGTTTCTGCATCGTAGTGTTGCTCTTTTAAGAATTCTGTAAGCATGCTCCACACCTCGTCCCTCTCAGATTCTGGAAGGCACTTCAGATTCTTAAATGTTGGGTCCAGTGCAGTATCTATCTTTAGAAATCTCACATTGGTACATTCTTTGTGTTTTGTCAAATCTGCAGTGAAAGTGTTCTTAAAATGAACAACATGCTGGGTCATTATCCAAGACTGATATAACATGAAATATATGGCAGAATGTGGGTAAAACACACAGCAGGAGACATGCAATTCTCCCCCAAGGAGTTCAGGCACAAATTTGATTAACGCATTATTTTTTTAATGAGCATCATTAGCATGGAATTATGTCTTCTGGAATGGTGGCCAAAGCATGAAGGGGCATACGAATTTTAGCATATCTGGCATGTAAATACCTTGCAGTGCTGTCTACAAAAGTGCCATGCAAACGTCTGTTCTCACTTTCAGGTGACACTGTAAATAAGAAGCCAGCAGCATTATCTCCCATGAATGTAAACAAACTTTTTTCTCTTAGTGATTGGCTGCACAGGAAGTAGGACTGAGTGGACTTATAGGCTCTAAAGTTTTACACTGATTGTTTTGTTTTTGAGTGCAGTTATGTAACAAAAAAAATCTACATTTGTAAGTTGCGCTTTCACAAAAAGAGATTGCACTGCGGTACTTTGTATGAGGAGAACTAAAAATACTATTTCTTTTATCATTTTTACAGTGTAAATATTTGTAATAAAAATATAATGATCACTGTACACTTTGTATTCTGTGTTGTAATTGAAATCAATATATTTGAAAATGTAGAAAAAGATCCAAAATAGTTAATAAATTTCATTGGCATTCTATTGTTTAATAGTACAATTAAGACTATGATTAATTGTGATTAATTTTTTTTAATTAATCGTGTGAGTTAACTGCGATTAATCGACAGCCCTAGTTATAATGTGTGGACCTGATCACTGTCAACTAATGAGATCCAACAACTCCTAAGGTAGGCCACTGAACAGCTGTCTGAATGATTTTTGATCACTATTGACCTGGACTGTGCTAGAGTCAGTGATTTAGAGATGAGTCTCCTTTATCCTTTAGACCATGGAGCCATCAAATCTTGTTAAAAATAAACTTTTGTTTGTTTGATCCAGGAAATTGTTGGGCACTGTCATCTTTGTTTTAGTGGAAATTGTGCAAACAATGTTTTAATAAAATTCACTCATGTCTTTTTCATGTTACATTTTTGTGAAGATTACAGTGTTTTTTCCATAATGAGAAACTGGTCCTAGGGAGCCCTTAAAATCCAAACTGATTAGTACTTTGGGTTATAAAACGTTTCTTAGAATACATTTAAGCCTCTTCCCTGCTACTGAATTGTGGGTGAGATAATGTTTTTGTTTTCCGCTTTTAAAATTGTAACTGAAAGCATACTTATTTTCTATTAGGAAGGAAGTCTCAAGGAGGGGAAAATTATGCTCTCTTTCCTCATGTTCTCTATTCATTCCAGTATTGAAATCGTAAGTAACATGGAGGACATAGTAACATTTTCTCTTGTCTGTACAAAGATAGAAATTACCTAGTCTGCTGCTTAACCTGATTTAGCAGTTCATTCAATAGGAAGGAAGAGCAAACAGGTTGAGAGTAGATTTGCCTATCTTTCTTCTTCTACCTAAGGTGTGCAGCTGATTCTTTGCTGAGAAGTGGGGGTTTGTAATGCCACTGTGGTTTGTGAGAGTTATTGGTTTTTGCATGTCAACAAGGGAGAATTATTGAGTCTCAATTGTGTATATTTTGTTAGTTTGTAATTAAGTGAATCTGATCTACTTCACTTGGTATATCTTAGTTAAAACTGATCTTTCAGCTGGTTTGTGAGCAGTTTAAACCTGACTATTTTGCCATTCAGGTTCAGAAATAATATTAGCTAGGAGCATTTTTTTTAAATGTCTGAAGTTATTTTTGGTTCTCCCCCTACTTTCTTGAACTTATTCACCCCCTGCTTCCTATCTGAGACAGAATTGTTGTTAAGAAGCAGGCAGCATTGTCTCCCGTAAATGTAAACAAACTTATTTGTCTTAGGGATTGGCTGAACAAGAAGTAGGACTGAGTGGACTTGTAGGCTCTAAATTTTTACATTGCTTTGTTTTTGAATGCAGTTATGTAAAATAATAATTCTACAATTGTAAGTTACACTTTCACAATAAGGAGATTACACTACAGTACTTGTATGAGGTGAATTGAAAAATATTTATTTTGTTTATCATTTATACAATGCAAATATGTGTAATCAAAATAAAAAATAAATTAAAGTGAGCACTATATACCTTATGTTCTGTCTTGTAATAGAAATCATTATATTTGAAAATGTAGAAAAGCATCCAAAATATTCATAATAAATGTAAATTTGTATTCTATTATTGTTTAACCGTGGAATGAAAACTGCAATTAACTGTGACTATTTTTTAAAATCTCACGATTAATTGCAATTTTTTTTTAAAAAATCATTTGACAGCCCTACTTTGAACCAAAACCAGATAAACAATGTGTTCTGAATTTGCCAACAGTCTAATTTGGCTATATTCCCAGTGATAAATGCCAAACTCTATAGTATTTGGGAAGGCAGGTAATGATTTACCTTTGAGTAGTTTTGCCCTAAGAAATGTCTATCTTCCTCAGTGAGGAGCCTTTCTCCGAACACTAGTGTTACTGTGAGTTTGCTTCTCTTTTGTATATAGTTATAGTAAAGGTTTCATTTAAAAAATCCGCTTCAAAATACTGTTTTCAGGTAATCTCTTGTCTGACATTTTTTGTATGTATGCAGACATTGCCTTTCGGCCTATGCAATATACCATATAACAGAGTAGGTGCAGAATTTTAAAATGAAGGCATGTTTTTTTTATCCTCCATGTTGTTCTGTCCATTCTTTATTTTATATATATAATAAAGTTGTACAGCCTCTGCAATGAACAGGATCTAAACAAGGAGGTCTTTTGTTCTCTTAATAATTGCGTACATAGCACTGCAATCATATAGTGCTTTACAAAATGTATAAGAAAGTCATGTCCCCTGCATAGAAGATCTTACAGAGTTGCTGTATGGTTTTTCAATTGCCTTTGCTTTAAATTTTAATTTTCTATTGTCGAGTAAATGTGTTACTTGTTGGAGTAATACGCAGCTTGATACCCCAGAAACCCTCTACTACTTAGAATATTGCTGTGTCGTATTCGTTTTACATTGACAATTTGGTCTTAGTTGGTGCCACTGGCACAATACACCAGAATAAGGATGGAAGAGATTTCAACCTAAAATGTAGATACATAGGTGTTTTCTATAGGATTTTGGATAAAAATTTCACGCTGTCAGAGCAGGTCCAATTGATGTTATATTAAAAATGCTAGGAGACACTGGACTGCAGGATCTTAGCAACTCTGGAAGCCCTTGTGCAGATAACACAGCTGGAGCAGTCACTGGGATTTGTACTGATGGGGAAGAACTTAGTTTGTTTAAAAATAAGTTATAGAATATTGTCATGATTTTTCTGGCACAAGGTCAAATATTGTCTCTTACCCTGCAAGCTACTCTAAACCTCATGCACCTGTCTGAAGGCCGACTGTCTTCAATGGGATTCTGTACACACACAGGGTTGGCGTAGGGTTGCTAGGCGTCCGGTTTTCGACCAGAATGCCCGGTTGAAAAGGGACCCTGGTGGCTCTGGTCAGCACTGCTGACCGGGCCGCTAAAAGTCTGTTCGGCAACGCAGCAGGGCTAAGGCGGCCTCCCTGCCTGCTGTGGCTCCCGGAAGCGGCTGGCATGTCTAGAAGCAGCTGGCTCCGTAGCTCCTATTGGCCAAGAACCCGCGGGCAATGGGAGCTACGGGGGTGGCGCCTGAGGCTGCGGGGAACACACAGAGTCTCCTGGCCCCTCCACCTAGGAGCTGGACATGCCAGCCATTTCTGGGAGCCACCTGAGGTAAGCATCGCCATATTCCCTCCCACACCCCGAGCATCTGCTCCAGCCCTGAACCCCTCCAGCACCCCAGAGCCCACACCCCCAGCTGGAGTCCATGCCCCTCCCACAGTCCGAACTCGGCCCCAGCCCACAGCCCCCTCCTGCACTCCAAACTCCTCATCCCCATCCCAGAGCCCGCATCCCAAGCCGGAGCCTACACCCCCTGCTGAACCCCAACCAGCTGCCCTAGTCCAGTGAAAGTGAGTAAGGGTGGGGGAGAGTAAGCGATGGAAGGACGGAGGATGGAGTGATTAGGGGCGGGGCCTTGGAGAAGGGGCAGGGGGCGGGGCAAGGGTGTTTGGTTTTGTGCGATTAGAAAGTTGGCAACCCTAGGTCTGCCTGTGTGAAGCAGTTGGCAGGATCAGGGCCATAAAGAGGAAAATGAGGGCCTGCCTATATGGGGATACTCAGGAAAGTTAATTTGAATTAACTTTCAGAGTGGATTAGTTAAACCATATTAAATGCCTGTGTAGATGCTCTTTTTCAGAATTAAAGTGGCCATAATTTGGTATAGTTTAATTTACTTTGGAAGTACCTTAAATTTAAAATTAATTATGGCCACTTTAATTCTAAATAAGAGTGTCCACACAGGGGTTTAATGTGGGTTTAACTAATCCATTTTGAAAGTTAATTCAAATTACCAGTAACTTTTCTGAATGTACTCGTGTAGACAAGTCCTGAATTGTATTTTTAAAAAAACATCATCTTAACCTTCAATACTGATTATGATAGAGGTGTAATGAGTGGGTGTTAGACCATCCTGTCATGTTTCCAGACTTATCCTTCCATGCTGAATGTATGACACTTTCATTTCCTTGTGCTCTGATTCTGTGAAGAGAAAGTATATGGCCATGCTATACAAACACAAGTATATACATTCTAAATACTTAATTCAGGACTGTAATGGGTTTTCAGGAATAAAGTGAAGTGGCAGAGATAAAACAGCTCTTGGCTGCACTCTGCCTGGCTCAGTTTCTTGTCTTCAGGAGCACTAACAACTTTTTTTAAACCTATATAAACATGCCCTGACTTGAGACCACCCTCTGCAGGGAACTGCATGAGGGCAGTTATTCTTGGGCTTAGTGTAATAGCGGTTGGTAAGTTAAATCTTCATGTGGTCATTTGTCTGTGTGGCCATTGAGCTTGCCAGCAGGCAGCATGGTATCCATTCACAAAAATGGTGTAAGACAATCTGGGACCCTGTGTACATTATGACATGGGAAGGCCCCCTCATGTATCTACAACCATAGTCATACACCTCATTTTTATGTGTGTGCAGTATTTTGTGGTACCAATTCATAGTATATTGTGGCATTTACAGTCTGCTTTGACATACTGTTTATGCTGCAGTTATAATCTCATTCTGAATAATGGCGTGGTTCTTTTTTAAAACTTTTGAGGGAATTTAGACCAAATTTTTTTAAAATGTAGGTGCCAGTAGTTAGCCTGTTGTATCCATACTGAAGCGTCAAAATGAGTGACCTGATTTTTCAAAGGTGCTAAGTACCTGTATGCCCACTGGCTCTGTGAAGGTTCATGGGCTTACCTGTGAGGAGCTCTTTCTGTGATCAGTGCCTGTGTGAGTATTGCATTGATCGGGCCCTATCCGTTGTATATAAGGAAATACCCATTCAGTTGTGTCCTATGAAAAATATGAACCCATGTTGCCAGAGATGAAAACTCCATACCCACGGCGCCTCTCAGCTCCTTAACGCTTAACTGTTTATGTAGCTTGACATGCTGTTAGCTCTTTTTTCCCTTTCCTCTTTTCAAATCTCTCCTATTACTTCCAGTAGTTTCCCCTGCCCTCCATTTCATTGCTGGAGGCTAGCGCTGAAAAACTAGATGACTATAAATATTTTTCTTGACTCTTCTTGGCTGCTTCCAGTAATGGATGTTAGTGGAATCAGCCATTTCTCTCTGTACTATGTTCTTTTCTTCTCTGTAAAAATCAATACATGAGAAGCTGTGGGGAAAAAAAATCCATTTAGGTGTTGGGTTTATCCCTCTTCAGCATAATTTATCTCATCAGCACAAAGAACTTTTCCTGCCAAACCACCATTCCCTGCCTTTTCCAGTCTCCATTTTCTAGCCTGCTTCAAATGTAAGTGGACTGTATAAGCTATTTGTCTTAGTTTCTTCTGCAGGGGGAAAAAAACACTATGTCAAAAAGTTCAAGATGGCTGACCAAGAAAGATGGAAAAAATCCTAAATGCTTGTTATCTGTATTCCCCTTCTACACATGCATAGTGAGTGTATTTGTGCCCCTCCTTGAATCCTACCTTTTGCTTTTCACACCCTTCATTCTAAGATGAAGTACCCTTAAATATTTCAAGCTCTCTTTCCCTGATGAAAATGCAAGAAGGCAGTCTAAAGAGGGATTCTTTTTTTAATTCTTGTAGGTAGTGCTACAATGGCTAAATAAAGATTTTCCCTTCTTGCCACTCTCTGTTCTGCCTCAGTCGCCTTATTAAATGAATCCTTCTGTATGGCCTCTTTCTAGAGTCCAAGTTGGTCAGGACCTTTCTCACTCTTTCATGATTTGGATGTAAAATTGAAGAGCTCAAGTCCATAGGAAACCTACTTCAAAGCCAGACAGGAAATATTTGATTATTTCCCCTACTATTTCCACTCAAGCAATGGGGAAAGATGAAGATAATCCCTATAAGCCTTTTAGAAATGGAAGATCTCTCTGACAATTGGTAATACAAATAGAGCACTCTAAACCTTTCAGAATTATCCTGTTCCTTATTTCCATCAGCAGACATGGTAGATTTTTTTTTTCCCTAGGAAAATAACCATTGCAATTTGGTTACATGTTGTTATATAGATGTCACCTAGGAGTATTTCTTCTTATCTTAAGCTAAAATATCTCGGTAACAAGAAACATAATGGGCCTGATTGTGTATTTATTCAGATACATCACCATAATTTATAACTCCATTAAAGCAATGGAGTTACACTTAGGTAAAAATGCTATAAATGACTAGGCCCCATTCCTGTTGATTTTCTGCTAAAGTAGCAGCATCATGGACCACAGGTACTGCCATTTCCCAGGCAAAATGATGACACGGGCAGATCTAGGGATCTTGTTTCATTTGCTTTACACTGTCTGAGCCATTTTAATTTATCAGAAAGTGGGTATGTCTAATCTAGATTGCTAGCTACTTGTCTGTGATCTACCTAGGTAAACTGTGACTGCCTTAATTCCACTGGCAGATTCCATTCCTGACCTGCACAGAAATCTACATTAAACCATGGATTTCCTGGATCAACACATCCTCATGCTTGAGCACTACTTCCATGTGGAAGGGGGACATACTGCCTCTGAATAGGATGGTGGGGGGCGGTATGTTGCTCTCTAATGAGGAGGAGTTGATGGTGCTGCTGCTGTCTTTATGGTCTTGTGTCTTATTCTACCTGGATGAAATTGGAAAGAGACCATTGGCTGATCAGCATTAGTTTAGCTAGTTTAGCATTATGTTGAACTAGTCTCTAGAGACCGTTGCTCAGTTGATAGTGCCCAAGATGAGTAAATTGATGTCTGAGTTGAGAGATTTCACAAAAAGGCTGAACTGGTTCAGTTTTTGGTTAAATGACTGATTATAGAGATGTTTACTCCTGAAATAGTTCATTGTGCCTACACAAAGCATTCCCTTCATCCTTTGTGGATACCTTGGGAGGCCCAAAATGTCTTGGTACTGTCTTACATTTGCGGGCACAAAAGGTCCTCAAAGCAGTGCACATATGGGAGTTTCACTCTGCAGTTGGAGAGGTGTTATAGCAAAATATATGTATAAATAAATAGACCCCCATCAATTAGTATGTTTTTGTATATAAAATACCAAAAAAGGTATATGGCACTGGTTTTGTATATAAATAAATGTGGCAGTTATCGTATTTTTTTAAGTCTAACAGGCCAAAAGTCGGATGCATGAAATTGCAGAAAGCACAGTAGCTCATAAAAAGAAAGAAACCAGGAGTCCAGAAGAGAATGCACATTAATTAAACTGCAGTAATGTCATAGGGAGCAGAAAATAAAGTTCGCAGGAACTCCCCTTGCAAAACTGGAGACTCCAGTGCTGTTTCCTGTTCACCCATAGAATTTTGGGACCAGCTTACCTGATGCAACTACAATATCAGTGCTTCCTGTAAATACCAGCTCTCCGTTCAAAACCATTTCAGTTAGGTTATAAGACCATCCTTCTTGTTTACAGTGGTGTGAGAGGAGAATCAGGCCCAAAGTCTCTTACAAGCATTCCAGGTGCTTGAACTGTTTCTGTAAATACCCAGGATGAAATCCTGGTCCCCACTGAAGTCAATTGCAAAATTCCCGTTGACTTTAACTGGGCCAAGATTTCATCCCAAAAGTCTCTAACATGGAAAAAGCTTTAGTTGCAACTTGCAGAACCCTAGTTACCAGATAGGAAATCTGTCTTCTCATCACAGCTTTAATGACTGAGTTGTTTCAATAGCCGCTGGCTGCAGCTTTATCTCCTGGATCACGTCCAAAATACACACTCCCAGAAACCTGAGCCCACAAACCTGGGTCTGCAATGGACAACTGCTGGGCTACCAAACCTGATTCAATAAGGAATTCTGCAAACTAATTTCATTAATAATTAGATGTGTTTAAAATATTTGCAAAATAAAATGATTCTAAGAGAAGGTAATTGCTCTGATGTGTCATACAAAAATAATTTATTTTTAAAAGTAATATCCATTAATTCATTTTTCAAGGACTTTAATATTTTGTAATATATTTCTATATAAGACGGGAGAGATTCCAGAAGACTGGACGAGTGCAAATATAGTGCCAATCTATAAAAAGGAGAATAAGGACAACCTGGGGAATTACAGACCAGTCAGCTTAACTTCAGTACCCAGAAACATAATGGAGCAAATAATCAAGCAATCAATTTGTAAACACCTAGAAGATAGTAAAGTGATAAATAACAGTCAGCGTGGATTTATCAAGAACAAATCGTGTGAAACCAACCTACTAGCTTTCTTTGACAGGGTAACAAGCCTTGTTGATGGGGCGGAAGTGGTAGATGTGGTATATTTTGACTTTAGTAAGGTTTTTAATACTGTCTTGCATGACCTTTTCATAAACAAAGTAGGAAATACAACCTAAATGGAGCTACTATAAGGTGGGTGCAGAATGGGTTGGAAAACTGTTCCCAGACAGTAGTTATCAGTCAAGCTGGAAGGGCATATTGAGTGGGGTCCTGCAGGGATCAATCATGGGTCCAGTTCTGTTCAGTATTTTCATCAGTGATTTAGATAATGGCATAGAGAGCACACTTATAAAGTTTGTGGATGATACCAAACTGGGAGGGGTTGCAAGTTCTTTGCAGGATAGGATTAAAATTCAAAATGATTTGGACAAACTGAAGAAATGGTCTGAAGTAAATAGGATGAAATTCAATAAGGACAAATGCAAAGTACACCACTTAGGAAGGAACAATCAATTGCACAGGTACAAAATGGGAAATGATTGCCTAGGAAGTAGTACTGCAGAAAGGGATCTGGGGTTATAGTGGATCACAAGCTAAATATGAGTCAACAGTGTAACACTGTTGCAAAAAAAGCAAACATCTTTCTGGGATGTATCAGCAGGAGTGTTGTAAGCAAGACACAAGAAGTAATTCTTCCACTTTACTCCATGCTGATAAGGCCTCAACTGGAGTATTGTTTCCAGTTCTGGACACCATATTTCCGGAAAGATGTGGTCAAATTGGAGAAAGTCCAGAGAAGAGCAACAAAAATAATTAAAACATGACCTGTGAGGAAAGATTGGGAGGAGGGGGGGGAAAAAGGGTTTGTTTAGATTGGAGAAGAGAAGTCAGTGGGGGGACACAACAGTTTTCAAGTACATAAAAGGTTGTTGCAAGGAGGAGGGTGAAAAATTGTCTTCCTTAACCTCTGAGGATAGAACAAGAAGCAGACAAAGCAGAGGAAGAAAGGGAAGTACAGTAGAGATGAAATAAAAGACTTGTTAGTCGTTGCTGGGAACCTTATGGGTATCAGTCAAACTGAGCAGAATCAGTTCGTTTCGACCCTGTTTTTTTCTCTTCTAGCTGATAGGTATCAAGTACATTTCTCAAGCCTTGCAAAAGGATAGACTTTTACAATATAAGAAGTCAGATATTAATTTTCAAAGCAAATGCCTGCCGGGAATCATCAGAAGAAAGATTTTGTCATTATTTTTATTGTTTTGTGAAAGAAATATGTTAAAATCTGACTTCAGCCAGCAACTGGAGCAAAGTTTAACAGCAGAGGAATCTAAGAGGTTCTTAATTAATTCTTGTTTTTTGGTCCATTTACTCTGTGGAAGGTAATAACATTGGAATACATATATAGCACTTTACGTCTTCAGAGTGCTCTGTACCCATTAATTAATCAATCATTTCATCATCCCTGTGAAATACGGGAAAAATAATCATTACTTATGTAACTGTAGATGGAGAAATGGAGACAGAGAGATGAAGGCCAACATTTTAAAAAGTAAGAATATAACATAAGACTGGCCATACTGGGTCAGACCAATGGTCCACCTAGACCAGTATCCTGTCTTCCGATAGTGGCCAATGCCAGGTGCCCCAGAGGGAATGATCAGAACAGGTAATCATCAAGTGATCCATCTCCTGTCATCTACTCCCAGCTATTAGCATATCCTGGCTAATAGCTATTGATGGACTTATCCTCCAAAAACTTAGTTATTTTTTGAACCCTGTTTTATCCTTCACAACATCCCCTGACAAAGAGTTTCACAGGTTGACTGTGCGTTGTATGAAGAAGTACTTCCTTTTTGTTTGTTTTAAACCTGCTGCCTATTAATTACATTGGGTTACCTCAAGTTCTTGTGTTATGTGAAGGAGTAAAAAATGTCAAGATTGATCTATCAGATCCCCTCTCAGTCATCTCCTTTCCAAGATGAACGGTCCCAGTCTTTTTAATCTCTCCTCATATGGAAGGTGTTCCATAGCCCTAAATCATTTTTGTTGCCCTTTTCTGTACCTTTTCTAATTCCAATATATCTTTTTCACCTGCACACAGTATTCAAGGTGTGGCTGTATCATTGATTCATACAGAGGCATTATGGTATTTTCTGTCTTATCTATCCCTTTCCTATGTGGAGTATACTTTTGAGTACCTCAATATTTGAATGCCCAATGGTTGACACCAAAGTTCTCACTTCCAGAAGTACTGAGCACCCTTATCTCTCATGGAACTTCAGTAGACTTACATGTGCTTAGAACCTCAAAAATCTAGTGCTAACTTTCTCATATCGGGAATCCAAAATGAAAATTTAGCCCTAAGTGGTTTGTCCAAGATCACATGCGGAATTAGTGGCAGAATTAGAATTCAGGATTCTGGGTTCTTTGTCCCATTCTCTGTCCAGTAGACTTTGCTGATAATACTCTACATAGGTTGGTTAGAGTTGGGGAAGATCTTACTGTAAACTTCCGAGATATTAAAAATACATTATTGGAAAAATGTGCTGTCTCCTCTTGTGGAATTGTAGTATATTAAGATGTGGACTTTTCTTTTAATGAAAAAGCTTTCACACCAACTACGTACATAAGAGAAATGCCAAAAAAAAGGATAGGTATTTAGAAACGTGGTCACCCTTTTTTAGCATATTCAGAGAAGGAGGAGTCCCCAGCTAACAAGCCAGATCTTTAGCCAAGTTCTTTATTAACCTGATCTTGAGTAAGTAATGTACAATGTAGTATGTTAACATTTTATTGTAACTTTGCCTTAATAAAAAAATTTCTCTCTAAGAAGTAATAAGTCATCTTTTATTTCTCTTCCAATCTCAAGAATAACACATCTTTGTTTGCACATCAATGTCAAGATGACAGGCGAGTTAAGAGATTTTGACATCCCTGATCTAGCAGGTTGGGAAAGATCTGAGTCTTTTTAGGTTATTTTACATTTAAAATTCCTTTTTAGCATTTAAAAATGTGTTTTGTCTATCCTATGCCAGTGCTAGATTTCCACAACCTGGTATAACTGCCTTCTAGCTCTACTGTTGGTCAACACAAACATGTACAAACTAGACTTCTACCAGGTTGGGGGCCAACCTGTTTGGGCAGGGAAACCCCAGAGTGTAAGCTTCTGTGGGGCTGGCTAGAATCTGGATTTTTTTTTTTTTTTTTTTTTAGATTTTTTTTTTTTGTTTTTCTACAACCATAACTGCTTTCTCTCTATGCACCTTGCTCACATAACCATGACTGTCTGTTTGGGACAGAGGAACTTGATGG
Source organism: Trachemys scripta elegans (assembly GCF_013100865.1). Taxonomy (NCBI): domain Eukaryota; kingdom Metazoa; phylum Chordata; order Testudines; family Emydidae; genus Trachemys; species Trachemys scripta. The sequence continues at coordinate 95,897,257 of NC_048303.1, read as the reverse complement.
TGAACTGCAAAGGAGAGGAAAAGTAAATGGGGTTGTGCTTTGTTTGTGATTCATTAAGAAGGCGTTCTTTTTAATTTATTTATTTCACGTTATTTTCTCTGGCAGATTCTGCAGACAATTGAAGAACAGTTAGGTTTATGATATCTGACTGAGAGTTTTCATTTCGATAGTTTAAAATTCTTTGACTTCTATTTGTTTTTGTTAGCCCCTGTGTAATTCAAACATCTGAATAAACAGTTGGAGGAAACATTTTTTTGTTCAGGTTTCAACATTTTCCTGCCTTTCAGTTAATGGCTAAAAGGATTGTCAGTCCACAGCCCTGAGTCCTCCAAGGGGATTCACCAACAAAACACAAAAGACAAGTAGATGTTCCTGATATGTTTAAAAAGTCAAGCAGGAAAAAAAGCAAACAAATCTTTCAGACTTTATTTATGTATCAGAAAGAAGCAAACAAGGCCATTCATGTCACCCTTAAATTTGACTAGCCAATACATATTGCCATACGATGAGCTGTTGAGTGCTTAGTGATAGGTTTGAATCTGGATCTTCCAAATGACAGTTCTAAGTCTATCAAGGTGATGTGCTTTTATTACTTTTCTTTGTGAATTATTATTTAATACATGCCCATGCCTATAACTTGGTTTATAGGTTCTTTTTCACATGTTTCTCAAAATGTTTTAGAGAGGGTTTAGGTAATCAACTAAACAGAAAAAGAAGGTTTTAAGGTTATAAAGAGAAAAAATGACTGTCTCAGAAGGAGAGCAGGAGGGGTCCAGATTGCTGGAGCAGTACAAGTTTAAGAAAATACCCTACCGCTCATGAGGGGCGGGGATGGGGAATACTCATTTTGTGTCTCACTCGCACACACAGAATGGTGAAAGAGCAATCAGAGTTATGTTGTAATTAGTTCTTACATTGAAAACTATATAATCACACCAGTTTAAATTATTTTGCTTTTTTATTTCAAAATACCTGTCAGCTAGTATGTCTGTAACAATACAGACACACAATTTTCCCCAGGAGTAGAGAGTTTAAGAAACTCCTACAACAACCCAGTTCCTGTTTCTCTGCCCCCGTTCCACCATCCCATAGAGCCCAGCCAGGGGTCCAGATGCTCACATACCCCTCTCCCCAGAGCCCTGCTATACCTCTCTCCCCCCAGAGGCCAGCTGTGCCCCCCCAGCCCAGATACTCACCCCTGTCAGAGGCCAGCTTCCTCCTCCCCCGCCCCCAATCCCAGACACTCACAGACCCTACCTCCTAGAGTCCAGGGATCCAAAGGGAGAAACAGCCTGATGCCGGGTTGTGGGCTTGCATGAAGTTTCCTGCATGCCGCCATCTCCTTCCTTTAGAGCGTGCGGGGAACTGCAACTTCTGGGAACCCTCCACTTCCCTTCCCCGGGCCTTGTCTTCTATTTGCGAGCTGGGCTCTGCAGCCAACATTTCTGCAGCCCATTTCTGTGGGGCGGGGGGAAGGAAATTCTGCATGCACAACATTAACTTCTGCAACATTCTGCATTGCGCAGTGGCGCAGAATTTCCCCGGGAATAATAGTTAGTTATAGTTTTGTCCTAAACTGTTCAGTAGAGTATCAGTAGTGCTGCATGTTTTAAACTATCTCCAGTGTTTCACTCAAAAGGCAGATGCGTTTCAGCAATGGGTGAAGTGACCCCAATGTAAAATTCTTTGTGATGAAGAATGCTATATCGAGCAAGACTGGTATTTCCTTAAGAATAAATTGAGTAGTTCTTCGAGGAGACAGACAGACAGGTGATTGTATTTAATCAGTGTTTAACCTATGAAAAGATCCTGAATAGCACCCCTTTAAGACTAAGTTATATGTAAAGAAATACAGAAGCAACGTGGTTACATTTCAGTCTTCCTAATTCAGAAAAGAACTATGGAAGGAGCAAATGTAAAACCCTATGTCAGCCTGTAAAATTGAGGGCTATAACGAGGGCCGGCTCTGGCTTTTTGGCCGCCCCTCCCTCTGCGCCGCCGCCTGCCGCAAGGGATCCTCTCCAGTCGGCGGGGAGGGAAGGAAGAGGACTGCCCTGCAGGGCGCTCTGGTTCTCCGCGCTGCCGCCCCCTACAGGGCGGCCAGGAGCGTAACAAAAAAAAAAAAAAAGCGGCCGTGCCGCCCTAGGATTGGGCAGAATGCCGCCTCGAACAATCTGCCGCCCCAAGCACCAGCTTGCTCAGCTGGTGCCTGGAGCCGGCCCTGGGTATAACAATATAAGCATTGTCCTTCATATTGAAGAACTAAGGTATTATAAAACTTGCCAGACCTGCCAGAGTTCATCAAATACTGTTAGAGCCTCACCTCAAAAGTGAATTTATCTTAGATGCAAATGTTTACTTAAATGTAAGTTGTAATGCAGAATGGAATAGAAGCCATTTCATCTACAATTATTTTACCAAGAGTGGTGGTTGCACTTTCTGTGGCTTCTATGGCATGTAACTGAAGACAGTTATTGCGCATTCTACTGATCTGTAAACTGGGAAAATGTATAGTAATGGAATTCCATTAGGTAGAGTTGCAAAGAAATTCAAATGGCACTGTGCAATGGTATAATTCAAATATTTTTTTTTTGCTCAGAAAGAGAAACATTATCACTTGGTTTAAGCAAGGAAAATGCACTTATGTCAAAACACCAAGTGACAAACAATCAGGTAGTATATCATTTTATGAACTGAAATAAGAAAACATAAGTGCATTTAAAACAATCACTACATTTAGAATTTTGCTAAACATTTCAGGAAGATCTGGTATAAAGATGAGATTAAAAAACAACCTAACAAAATGGTGAGTAAGCTAAACATAAATAGGCTTTTATGTTAGTGCAGGAAATTACTTTCAGAATTCTAGTGATTTCTACTTCTTCTGATGGTTTTAAAAGAAAACAAATTGTCTTCTTTTTCTAAAAGAGTGAAGCATGTGATTCTTTTCAAAGAACTGATGAAGAATTGAGAGGTAGCATGGTGTACCAACAACACATGCAAGCAGCACAATAACCCTGGACTCCAACTTGTTCCTATTTGAATAAATGGGAGTTTTGACATTGACTTCAAAGGGACCAGAATCAGGCCCCTCTACATGTCGTTTCCTACTCACATGATAGTTCTTTGGAAGATATTTCTTTCTATTTCTCAAATAAAAAAGAGAAAATATTAGAACAAGTTAATAATAAGCTTGTAGCTATTGAGTTGCATTCCTTCATTTAAAAAAAATGTAGTGAATTACTAGAAAATAAATTGTCAGGTTGAAAGCGTAGAATAATGTACTGTACAAATATGATAGCTGTTGAAAATTACAGATTTGGATTATTAGAAAGCGGAATTCAAATTATTTGCATTTTATAGTTTGGTGGCCTTAATACCAAGGGTTAATTATGTATCTTCTATATATTATGATTCCAATTACAAATGTTTAACACCCAAGATTTTTCCACCATTTAGTTTTTGTTTTATTATTTGTGTTATGGTAGCACCTATGAGCCCTGCAGTCACGAACTAGGTCCCCTTTGTGCTGTACAAACACAGAACAAAAGACTGTCCCTGTTGTCGTTTGTTCCCCCCCCCTCAGAATTACTTACACACACACACACACATACACACACACAAATTGACTTTTAAGTGCCTAAATCATTTTAAAAATGGGACTTAGACTTCTAAGTCATACAGGGTAAAACTTTCAAAAGTGTCTAGTTCTCTTCATTCTTTATCTGTTAGAGAGTGCCTCTTAAACTAATAAAATATACATTTGAAAAAATTTCCTTGATAGTTAGGGCCTCCTGTTGCCACCTGCACTTACCTTACTAAGCAATAGTGCCACTGAAATCAAGGAGACTACATGTAGAGTAAGGGTGGCAGAATGAAGCCCTTAGTAATAAAAAAGGGCATTTTGTGATTTATTCTCTGCTGAAAACTTTCACTTTCCCTATTGTCTTTTCCTAGCCATTTCATAATCCTACCTTTTTTTTTCCCCCTTGAGGCCTGTTTCAGTGAAAGCGTTGTCCAGTTTCTATGCCACAGAAAGCCATAAAACTTGATTGTGGGAGGATCACACATCCTGACATGGAAGCCAGAGTTAGTTTTTATTGACTCTGGCCTGAATTGAGCATAACTCGAAGATACATAGCTACCAAAGAGATTTACACCTTTATGGTTTTGGTAATGCATTTCTAGCACCTGAGCTATAAATTACACACACTGATAATCCATATTCTTTGTATGAGCTTTTCAGGTTTTATTTTTATATATCCAAATTAGAAAAATAGCTTTTCACTCACTTAAAACCTTATTTTTAAGTGATTTTTTTTATAATTTATTTTTATTAAAATAGAAGAAAAATTTCTCTCAATATTCTTTGGCTTCCTGAATTATTCTGTACAAAGTACTACAATTTGGCAGATTATGGTCAAACTGTATGATATATAAAGCAAATTCAAGTCTCTGAAAATCCCACGGTGCAAACACACATATTGGAATATTTTAAAATCTTAGTGTCTGAGTAGGGGATGAACTTAAAAAGAAAATGTATTTATGATTTTTAAAAACAGATGAGAATGTGCAATACAGAAAGCCAGTCAGGATGACAGGAAGGGAAATTTGATCATCTGAATTTAGACTTTATTCTTGAGGTAGGATTTTCCACAGTGCTCAGTGTTGGCCTAAATGGTAACACTCGTTTTGACTTCAGTGGGAGTAGTGTTAGTTCACCATTGAGCACTTGAGACCACAGTGTCAAAACAGCCAATATCCTGATTTAAAAGCACTTTTTTACTATGATGCTTTTCCAAGGAGAGAGAGAGAGAGAGAGAATAGTTCATCTAATGGTTCTTGTTGGGATAACTGTTGTGAGTCACTGGATAATATTCTTCTAAACAGTTACAAAGTAAGGGCCCAATTCTGAGCCTCTTACATCTGTGTTCTATTCTAGAACTGTTCATCCAAGTAAGGGATTATAGGTTCAGCCCCTAGGTTTTCAGCAAAAGATATAGACGCACAGCATACCATACCTTTTAAAAAAAATCCTTTTATTTCTTATTTTAAGACAGGTAAAGTATGCTGTAATCTCTCTGTAACAAACGTATCTGGGGACATGACTACAGCTCATTAGAGAGAGTTGTTGGTTATAAGCATTATGCATATATGATTCAACAGTCCCCACGTACTTATCTGGGAGAGGGTATTCGTTAATTTCTGGTTGATCTGTAGAGAAAACAACCTTGGGTCTGCCAGAATGAGATTGGAGCAGCTGGCATTTTTGCTGCATTTGTTGTATGGCAGGTAGAATAGCAGGAGGGTCAATCAGTAGGCTCCAAAAGTCTGACCATCAGTCAGAGGAAAAGGAGAGTTCAGAAGTATCAGCACATCAGGCTGACAACAGCCTGGTACTTCCTCCTCCTTCTGGTAACAGAAAACATTAAGGAGTAGTAGCCAGAGTTTGCCATAAATGCTGGTATCAGCATGACATGCTAATGCTTTGTCAGCCCCTTCTTGCTCTCCTCTGTGATGGCAACCAAGTGACTGCTTTACACTCAAAAACAGTGGGAGGCAACTTGTCTCCTGTTTACTACTGACTGATTTCTGGAGCACTATAAATAGGCAAGGTGATCTACAGACAAAAAATAAAAAGGAGTTGTGATTTTTTTTTTTTTTTTTTTAAAGCTATGCAGGGGACTTAACCACCTACTTCTTTTAAAATGAACAGAAGGTTTGTGGTTAAGTCCCCTCCGTTGCTCTGAAAATCTCAGCTCATGTCTTTGTCCTATGAAGATTTCAATCTAAAGCCTCGATCCTGCAGTTGAATCCATTTGTTCTGCACAGAACTCCATTGCTTCAGTCTAGCTCCATATGGTGCAAGGATCCATCCATGCAGATCCAAATGCAGACTAAGTGCCCATGTGAAGAGAAGATATCGGAAGAGTGTGGTCAGTCGGTGGAGGGGATGGTTTTTTTAAAACTGTATCGGAAAGTCATATAGACAGGCACTTGGGGAAATTCTAGGCAGAAGTTCTTCAATTAAGCAGAGAGAGTAGTTTAAAGGGTAGTACTATTCCTTCTATCAATACCTTTCTTTGTTCAGGGAGAGAAGAAATTGACTTTAATTACTGATTGGCCTTCATTATCCTGTTAGGTACTAACGTTGTTGGGATGGTTGATTTATGCATCTGAAAGGTTGTTTTTGTTTTGTTTTTTAAATCAGTCATCACGTCATTGTGATTTTCGTCTACCTCCATTCTAGAACTGGTCTGAGAATGAAGACAAAATCCTTGAAAATTTTTGCCATTCCCACACCCTCATTTGTCATTGGAATTCTGAAATTTTCCAACTAGTTATAGATTTGTTTAAAAAAGAAAAAGAGATATTTACAAAAAAGTGAAGTTTTTTTCCCAATTTTTGTCAATTTTGAACTTTGAAAGATTAAAAAAAAATCTAGCCAGCTCTGTTTCCTTCACACACTCAAACATATGTGCGCACTCACAGTTGCTAAAAGGAGACGATTAGGATTTGTAGGCCTGATATGACTTTATAAATCAGTTATTTTCTTTTGTTACTGTACTTCCATCACATGATATTTGGACAGATTTACAGAAATTAACAAACCCTATATAGCAGGGCAGCCTGCCCCTTTAAGGGCCTGCGGCGCCAGGGGACAACAAGCCCTAGCCCAAGGAGACAGGTGTTGGAAAGCAGCTGATCCAGCTAAGCAGTAGCTAATTTCTCCCTGCTGTAAGATATAAGTAAGGACCCAGCTATATAAGAGAAGGAAAGCCATGAGAGACAAACATTTCCCTGGGCAGCAGCAGAAGGCTGCAACAGGACCTACCTGCCCAGTTGCAGCCTTCTCCTTCTGCTGTCCAGGGAAATGCTGCCCTGTGCTCCCTCCCCCAAGACTAAGGGAGGGCTGGAACCCTGACCTATTGGGGTGGAGGGCCCTGCGGTATAAATCCAGGTCAGGATTATCACTTTTATTTTTCATATTTCTTGCGTTTGTGTGGCAGAAGCATAAAAGAGCCTGCGTACCAGGCTAAAACAGAGTTGGGCATGGTGGACAGACCCACCACATTACACTATAGTAAAGGTCAAATAAAATGGCCACCAATACAAAACTTCATTGTTCTCCCCATCCCTGGAAAGTAGATCCATGGCCAGTTTTAAAACAAAACAGAATCTCCTCTTCAGCAGTTAATCTTCTAGGTTTTGATCTCAACAATCATGGGGGAATCCTGTATTACACAATGCCTTGACAGATAAAGAGGAACTGATGATAGAACTAAAAATTAATGAAGTTTAGGTACAAGTGGTCATTATTTGATCACATTTATAATGTGCAAACAGACTAAAGACCAAACAAGTAATATATAAAAGGGCCAGTTTCACAAAGCTGAAAACAATTATGAGCCAAATCAGCTGGGAGGATGAACTTACTCAGAAAAATGTGAGTGATAATTGGGAATTGTTTAAGAATTACTAAATGCCCCCAAAAGCCACAATCCCACAATTGAGAAAGAAAGCCATCTTGGTTAATAAACCAACTTTTCTGGAGAAGTGAAGGTAACCATAAAAATAGAAGAAAGGGAAAGCTGATAGTAATGAACATAAATCAGAAGTTAGGAACTGTAGAAAATTGATAAGGGAGGCAAAAGGACACCAGGCAACATCTATAGCCAACAGAGTGAAGAACAATAAGAAGGATTGTTTAAAATACATTAGGAACCAAAAGAATCCCAACAGTGGTGATTAATACATTACTAGATAGAAATGGTAGTATTATCAGTAATAATGCAGAGAGGGCAGAGGTGTTCAATAAATATTAATGTTCTGTATTTGAGGGGGAAAACTGATGAAGTTGTCATATCGTGATGGTAATTAGGGTAAAATACAACATGATTTTACAAATGGGAGATCTTGCCAGACCAACCCAATTTTTTTGAGAGAAGATAATTGATTTTTTTTAGAGAAAGGAAATGCAGTAGATCTAATCTATCTGGATTTCAGTTAGGTGTTTGATACAGCTTCACCTGGGAAATTATTAGTGAAATTGGAAAAGATAGATATTAATATGAGGATTGAAAGGTGGATAAGAAACTGGTTGGTTAAAGGGGAGATTGCAACGGGTCATATTGAAAGGTGAACTGTCAGGCTAGAGAGAGGTTACTAGTGGAGTTTCTCAGGGACTGGTCTTGGGACCAATCTTATTTAACATTTTCATTAATGACCTTGGCACAAAAAGTAGGAGTGTGCTAATAAAATTTACGGATAACACAACAGTTGGGAGGTATTGCTAATACGAAGGAGTACTGGAATATCATACAAGAAGATCTGGAGGACCTTGAAAACTGGAGTAATAGAAATGGGATGAAATTTAATAGTGCAAAGTGCAAGGTTGTGTATTTAGGAATTAACAGGAAGCATTTTTCCCATAAGTTGGGGAAGTATCAGTTGGAAGCGACAGTGGAGGAGAAAGACCTGGATGTATTGATTGATCACAGGATGACTATGAGCTGTCCGTGTGATGCAGCCTTGAACAAAGCTAACGTCATCCTAGAGTGCATCAGGCGAGGTATTTCCAGTGGAGATAGGGAAGTGTTATTACTATTGTACAAAGCACGAGTGAGACTTCTTCTGGAATACTGTGGGCAATTGTGGTCTCCCATGTTTAAGAAAGATGAATTCAAACTGGAACAGATGCAGAGAAGGGTTACTAGGATGATCAGAGGAATGGAAATCTACCTTATGAGTCGAGACTCCGAGCTTGGCTTGTTTAGCCTAACCAAATTAAGGCTGAAGGGAGATATGATTGCTCTCTATAAATACATCAGAAAGATAACTCCTCTCCCTCCCTGGTATTTATTTAAGTTAACCCAGTGTTGACACAAGAACAAATGGATATAAAGTGGCCATCAATAAGTTTATGCTTGAAATTAGACGAATGTTTCTGACCATCACAGAAGTGAAATCCTAGAACAGTCTTCCAAGGGGTGCAGTGGGGGTAAAAAACCTAACTGGCTTCAAGTCTGAGCTGGATTAGTTTACGGAGGAGATGATACGATGAGTTTGCCTACAGTGGCATATGGCCCAGCCATGAATGCTATTAGCAAATATCTCCAATGGTCAGAGATGGCACACTAGATGGGGAGGGCTCTGAGTTCTTACAGAGAACTTTCTTAGGTGTCTGGCTGATGGGTCTTGCCCAAATGCTCAGGTCCAACTGATCGCCATATTTCGGGTCGGGAAGGAATTTTCCCCCAGGTCAGATTGACAGAGACCCTGGGATTTTTTTGCTTTCCTGTGAAGCATGGGTCACTTGCAAGTTTAAACTACACCATTACAGTAAATGGTGGCTTCTCTAATGCAAAGTCTTTAAATCATGATTTGAGGACTTCAGTAATTCAGCCAGAGGTTAGGGGTCTGTTACAGGAGTGGGAGGTGGGCTTCTGTGGCCTGCAATGTGCAGGAGATCAGACTAGATGATCACGATGGTCCCTTCTGGCTTTAAAGTCTATGAGATGACACACAAATTGGGGAATGGTAATTAGTGAAGAGGATAGGTGACTGATTCAGAGCAATCAGGTAAGCTGGGTGCAAGCAAACAATATGCGTTCTACTATGGCCAAATGTAAGTATATACATCTGGGAACAAAGAATGTAGGCCATACTTATATGGTAGGGCACTCCATCCTGAGAAGCAGTGACTCTGAAAAAGATTTTGCAGTTATGGTGGATAATCAGCTGAACATGAGCTTCCAATGCAACACTGTGGCCAAAAGCACTAATGTGATCCTTAGATGCATATTAGGGGAATCTTAAGTAGGAGCAGAGAGTTTATTTTACCTCTGTATTTGACACTGGTGCAACTACTGCTGGAATACTGTGTCCAGCTGTGGTGTCCACAATTCAAGAAGAATGTTAGAAAAATCGGAGATGGTTCAGAGAAGAGCCACAAGAATGATTAAAGGATTGGAAAACATGCCTCAGAGTGATGGACTCAAGGAGCTCGATCTGTTTATAAAGAGAAGGTTAAGGGTATCTTGATCACAGTCTATAAGTACCTACATTGGGAACAAATATTTAATAATGGGCTCTTCAGTCTGTCAGAGAAGGGTATAACATAAGCCAATTGCTGTAAGTTGAAGCTAGGCAAATTCAGACCAGAAAGAAAACATACATTTTCAACAGTGAGGGTAGTTAACCTTTGGAACAATTCATCAAGGGTTGTGGTGGGTTCTCCATTGTTAGCAATTTGTAAATCATTATTGGATGCTTTTCTAAGAGGTATGATGTAGGGATTATTTTGGGGAAGTTCTGTGGCCCTGTGTTTAAACAGGAGGTCAGACTGGATGGCCCCTTCAGGTCTTGGACTCTATGAATTGAGTGTGTGCTGTATTATTTTCTGTTATGTGGCAGTTATCATGTAATAATAATTTTAATTTTAAAAAATTATCTGTATGAAAAGCATTTCACTTTAAAATGTAAAGTAGAATTTTGGATTGACCCATTTATGTTTGAATGTTGTCCAGAGAAGTGACATATCAAGTAAATGTTTATTTCCTGGAAGTAAAAGGTACTTCTGAAAAGAAAAGAAAAATTAATCTGACATTGTCAATAAATCTTTCAGCTTTTCTCTGGGATCAGTGCTTTACCAGTGCTTTTTTTCTTTGAGGGGTTTTGGAGGAAAGCTTGTTAGCTAATCATCTGCATTGAAGTACCACAGGTACTTTTAAATAGAATACAAATTGTGTGTCTCATGTTGTTAAGACACAAACAGTGTCTGTGTTTTGTACTGGGATCTGTTCTGCAGATTGTGAGTGGTGAAAGCTTCTATTTTTTAATTTAATTTTTGAAACTTGAGTCGAGGGCACCTAGAGCTTTGAATTGGTGTCCCCTTTTTATTGTAGGTAAGTGAACGTCCCCAGGGTGAAATCCTAGTTCCATTAAAGTCAATGGGAGGTTTGTCATTGACTTCATTTGGGTCACAATTTAACACCACTAGTGTGGAGATATATAGATGGCAGGTAAACAACATGTGGGCATTGAACAGCAAATCATTTCAAATGAGACCAGAACTATGCACTGACCATAATATAGGGATTTTAGATTTTATTTTTAGTGGGTGAAAATAAAGTCATATATCATAGCAGTACAATTTTATTAACTAAAGCTGATGCTATGTGAATAAAAGAGATATTGACTGTAACTAAAGCAATTCTAATTTAGTCATGTATGAATATTTCACCCTTAGGATCACAGCATAGGGGTATATTTTCCCTCCTCCTTGAAACAAACTTAAAGGTGGATGAGTAACATTTCCTACCCATAATTTCTATTCTGTTGCAACTGACATTCTTTTGAGAAATGTTATAATGACACCTAGTATCTTTACTGGATACCAATAGAAATCATTTTTTGAATATTTATTCCTATATCCATCCTTTGGATATTATGATGCTGCAATATATGTATAATGCAAAAATGTGAAAATAAAAAGCCTGTGAGTAATTAGTCTTAGAATAGAAGTTCAGATCAAATAAATTTATACTCTAAGAAAACAGCTAGATTGCCCGGGATGTAAGAAGCTGCCAGGTAATTGTAATGATAAACAGTAGCTATCTTAAGAGGATGTTAGGGTCCTAGTAACATCAATTTAATTTGAATGGTAACATAGCCAGAAACCATTTTCAGCCTAGCCATTGGAACACCTCAGCCAAGCAGGTCAACTGAATGGAGATGGCTTTGAACTTGCCAGGTTGATTGGGTAAAACAGATGAATGCTGCCTGCATAACAATGAGAGGCAATGCTGTGCTGCCGAATAGTATTTCAGAAGAAAAATAACAGTAAAATATTGGTACAGACTTACTTTAGTATATGATGGTTTCATGAATAAACATGCAACAAAATGTGTTGTGTGCAAGTTGCAAGGCACTTCAGCCAAGAAAGTACATCCATCTGTTACTGATATCTACTAGTCCTGTGTTCAGAATGACTTGCAAAAGACTTTTTTTCTATGGAGAGGTTAAAGTATCTTGATTTATTATTTTATTTTCATGAGAAATTATTACAGCTTCAGGAAATAATTCATGGTATTTCAGTTAACATATAGATGGCATAAAAATGCCTGAAATGATACAGTGCATATTGGTAGCAAAGGTGTCCTCTCGGGACCCAGCAATTCAGTTCTTTTATTCTATTTTTTTTTCTCAATAAAAAGCAGAGGCTTTTTTCTGGACAATCTAATTATAAACTTTTAATTAAAAACTTGTTCTCTAGTAACATTACCCTTGACCTAATTTTTTTAACTAGCGGAGTGCATGTTGTATATTCGTGGGTATAAAGTATTTGACACCATATGAGTATATGTAAAACACAAAAGAAATAACTGCATTTCAATGTGAATTCATTAACTCCTTGCATGTTTATTACCAGTCATGTTAGTTTTGTTGTTCACGTGGCCAAAATTAGCCTTATGCTTTTTCTTTCCTAAGAGTATGATAGTGTGTCTGTTGTGCTCCCACAGTTCTGATGCAGAAACCCTCAAGAAGATTAGCATACTGGCTGGCTCCCATGAATCTTCTGACAGAACCTAGTTGGTCCCTTGATGACTCTGGTCCAAGGGGAGCTGCCTGCCCTAATCCATATCTCACCTTGCTAGTAAAATCAGGCAGGCTGATTGGCTGACTCCTCTGCAGTGGAGCTGGTCAGCTGGAACCATCTTCATGTGTTGCCTTGAATGCCTGTTAAAACTTCAGAGCTTAAAAATCCAAGGGGATAAGAAAACAAGTAGCTAGTGACTCTCAAGGGAAATGGCAGTTAAAAAAGCATTCTCAGGTTAAAGACAATCTTGCCTTGGGCTGCAGGAAATATGGCACAATATCTGGAACTGTGTTTCCCTGTGGGCGGATTTATAATGCTGTTGCCCTTGGAACCAGTACGGATTTGCTTGTGTGTCCAAATATGTGTGAGAGAGATAAAACTAAGTACCATTACCAATTTAGGGCCCTGTTGACTACTGGAAATTCAACCCCTATGCCCCTGTGTTGTTTTAAGGAAAGCAAAAACAACAGGGTAACTCTCAGCTTTCCCCACCTCAGTCTCACACTGTCACAAGCCTGCCATACAAGGAGTCCCTTGGTATGAACTCAAAGAGATTGGGGCTGCACAGATTTTATTATGGGGGGTTATATAATGTTAGGTCTACCCCCAGCTCTGGGCTTGTGCCCTATCAGCATTGTTGCTTGCAGTGTTATTGTAGGCATGTTGGTCCCATTAAATAAAAGCTTTTTTATTACCCCACCCCAGGAGCGCTGCCAGCTTTTCTGCCGCCCTGGACGCCAGAAGGTCCCGCCCCCAAAATGCTGCCGCCCACAGAGGTAGCGGAAGGTCCCGCCGCCGAAATACCACTGCGGTCGTCGCCCCCCAAATTGTAGCGCCATAGGCAACTGCCTAGGTCACCTAATGGGTTGCGCCGGCCCTGCCCCACCCACCATTTTTCTCTAGCATTGTTGCTTGTCATTGCTGCTTAACATCCAGTGAAAATTTGTACCTTGTACAATCTCTTTTCCTAAAGGAGAGTCAGATTGCATGTGTGTCCAAGGAGTCAATTGCAGCAAGCATCTTGCATGAGTCAGTTGGCCATGGAGGAACTGGCCTCTGAGTTCTGCAGAATCAGGTACTTTAAAATCAGTAAAATCACAGTACTGGGGTCCCCGTGGATTGGTGATTGGAAAGCCATGCCCTCTGTCTCCTTGGTGTACCCATAAATCCCTCCGTTTTCACTCCCCCAGTGGCTAGGAAGCTCTGTGCAGTTAAAGTTTTCTTTCCTATTGGGTTTTTTATGAAGGGGGTGATGGGTTTTTTAGGTCTATCTTAGTGCTTAGGAAAAATGTAAGTCTGTGGGAGATTTTCCTAGCTAGCCTAGAAATAATTCACCTTTAATAGTGAACCCAAATGTTATGAAGTTAAGCCAAATCATCCTGAGGCTGTGTAGGAGGGATGTCAGAGCATATAGTGGAGAGAGAGAGAGAGATCCTTCAGTGGAGGAGAAATGAGCAGCCTGGAGATCAGGCAAATCTAGGTATTTAGGAAAGAAATGTTGTTGGCATCGCTTGACTGCTGGTTCAGTTTACTTGAGGAAGGAAACACTAATATGGAGAAGATGCCCTTAAAAGACACAGTGGTAGGAGGAAGGAGAGAAGAATGTGGAAAAAAAAGTATCAAATGTGAGACTTTATATTTCATTTGTGCTTTGAAGACCATATCATGTTACTGATTATTTTGAAGCAGAATTCTCACTCGACACCAGTGAGAATATGGTTTAAAACTGATGTCTTTACATGGGCCTTAAGAATTCTTATATTGAAAATCATCATATGTAATTGGCTGCAAAAAGTATTTTATTTTTAGAGTCTAATCCTGCAGTTATTACACAAGCAGAAGTCAATGGAAGTTTACCCATGTAGGCACAGTAGGCCTGTGTGCTTAATTTGTGTCTGTGAGGTTTGAATAAAGTAACTCATCATTTTGTCATGTAAATTTTTCTGTTCTAATTGAGACTTAAACAAGCGTACTCAGCTGCTCACCCAGGTGAGCAAAAATGCTTATTGGCTGAATAGTTGGGGAGCTTCTGGACCTTGTCTCTGGACGGGATGAAGGAGGAGGAGGAAGCAGATCAGTTCAAGTACTGCTGCTCCTTTAATAGGATCATAAGGCTAGAGCAGCCCAGACTAATTATTTTTAAGGATGTCAGGGGAAGAGAGGAGCTCAGAGACCAAGGGCTCCTCACATGCCCAAGTGGGTAGCACACATGAGGATAGGAGCAGTACAAGAGGAGCAGAATTTATTTTTATCCAGTCTTGTGGGTAGGTGTGTGTGTATTAAACCAATGTGTGTGTCCACATTGCGGAGAGGAGGAGGTTGTACCAATTTAACTATTTCAGTTGGATGTGATGAGAAATGATGTATCTGCTAGTTCTGGTTCTACAGTCATGCTGTGCAGCTGGACATAGTGTACAGCTCTGTAACTGACAGCATATCTATGGAAGGGCTAGTTTGTAATCTAGTCCAAAGCCAGGCACTGCCCTGGAGCAGCCCGGGAGAGAAACTGGGGCTTGCGGAGTCATCACCTGCCCACCGCTCTGGGAGGAAGTAATCTGTGCGGGGTCTGTATCTGTCCGTGTCACAGCATACATTTCCCAAGATGTTGACAAAACTTCACCGCTCAGCACACTGGGTTGGGGGGAGAAGAGCTGGACTCAAGGCTCTACGCCATCTCACTCACATCTATAGGGGTGGCCCATAGCAGCTCTGTGGAACTTGCTACCTCCATACACACCCATGCTCAGGAAGCAGCAGTGTGGTGCACTGGCAAAAGAGATTAACGGGACTGTTTGTATGCCCCCTCTACTACCTTGCACCGGTGTCCAGGACAGCATCGTAAATGACTAGGTAGAGGAGTGGGTATGTCAGGGTCTGTTAGAAGAATCACAGTGATCTGAATTTGAATTTGTCTTACCTGCTAGAGCCTAAATTGAAGGGTTTTTTTAATTCTACTTTTGCATAAATAAGTCTAATATACTTACAAGTCTGAGGGTTGGCATCATCATTCAGTATGCATGGATGTCCATTTTAAAACCAAAGCATGTGTGTTCAGTTTCTGTAAGTTTTAAGTAAATTTTTGAAGAAGGAATGCTTTGCTAATATGCTGGAATATTTAGGGTAAGCATAGAATTAAGGTGAATATCTTTCCTGGGAACAGTGGCCCAAGTATTTTCAAAGAAACAAACACACGGATATTCATTAGCATCCAAGTTGCTGCTTGACATAGCTGTCTCTCTGACGTTTATTTTAAATACATATACGGTATATTATGCTGTTCTAATTTGAAAAATGCTTGCAGTGTTGGTGAAAAAATGTGTAAGTGCTGTAAACTATACTACTGTTGATACATGGATGAAAATCTCTTGATATGAGTGGGAGGTGTAAGGCTAACGTGTCCTCAAGTAGACTTTTTATAAGCACAACACATGCAGATTTTAAATAATAAAGGTATATGCTTTGTGCATTGTATTGAACAAATAATAGTGATTTGTAGTGTGGTTTGAAATGGAGTATGTCAGAAATTGCTAGTACTAATATAGAATGCTTCTGCCTGTCTGTTCATAATCCCTCTAAATAACAGAAAATGAAAGAGATTCGAGAAGAATGTTAAACAATAAACTTCCTCATTAGAAACATTCATATTCTTCCTAAACGTAAACTTCAAGTGTTGATGCTATCATTCCCTTCTATAACTTTCTATTATAACATAATGTGTAAATGCTTATTTTGAAATGAATAAGTAGTATTTATAATACAAAGACTATATAATCTGCTTGAAGATTTTACAGATAACATTACCTCCTATTCACCTCCCACCTCAGTCATCTGATGATGACTTAGTTTTTCTTGCATTTTTAAAATTGCTTTTCAGATGAATAAACTGTATATTAACCAGTATGTAAATATATTTGGTTTGGTTTCATTTGTTAAAACATTATTTGAAACCCTTTCACTGGTTAGGGTTCCTTAATGGTTCAAACCAGTATACCAAACACAGAAAGCTCAAGGACTATATTTAATGCCATATTTGGCTTTGATGATTTGAAATTACATTCATAGTGGGAGTTATTTCCTGCTTCTCCTCCTCCACATATTTACATAACTCCCATCAACTCTAATGAGTTAATAAAGTTAATGAGAATTCACAAGCACATTCATGGCTGATCCTGCAGTATTTTAGGCAGGTAAAACTCATATTGAAGTTAATAGCAGTTTCACTTGCATAGGTTCTAGAGAACCTGACAGGAGAATAAATCCCATAGGGCTATCTGATCTACATATGCAACTCCTACTAACATGGGTAATTATGTGAGCAGATCAAGAGCAGTATGTGGCTCATACAAGTAAATTAAGAGTTTCAACACTCCTCCCTTTTTATCTGGAGAAGGGGCTGGGTCATTCTTGTTAGTTGGGGGAAAAAGTTAATAGCAAATCCAGCATGTTTCCTGTAATTTCAGTGGTGTATCACATGATTATTAATTACTATTAATTAATACACTGCCAGAAGTGTACACGGTGCTTTGTAGACAAATTTAAATGACAGATCTCTCCTCAAAGGAGATTACAGTTTAAATTAGCTTTAAAAACAACAAGGGAAAGTAAACAAAGGGTTGGGTGGAGAAGATATCAATCTCTCTCACTGCCTAGGCTTTTATATCATGCTCATCACCATGGTGATAACTGAACACCTCTGGGAACAAGGATCACAACAGTGAAAGATTTATGCCTGTGAGTTTACTTAACTGGGTCTGCTGTCTTAAGGCCGTATTCTGCTTTTGGATGGGTGTGCACAAATCCAATTGGAAGCAAGTTGTAAGAAGTTTATATTCAAGTTTTCAAAGACAATATTTAGCACTTACTCTGCATGTGAGGCAGAGAAGGGCTTATCTTAATGTGTATATTTTGTATGAGTAATACCCGGGCATGAAAAATTTACTAGACGCTTACTATTTAGAGGAAGAAAAGGTGGAGCTGTATATGTTGCGGGGAGAAAGAAGACCACAGTGAAATGATCTGCACTAATCTGTCCTATCCGTGCTCCAGAACCTCCTGGCTGCTGTGAGGGGAGGGAAAAGAGGCCTCTGCTAATCTACCTTTGCCCCAGCTTTAATTTTTTGGGTTTACATATCATGTAACTAACGCCAGTGCCTACCTCTGCTGTTGCACATAGCTCTCCCAAGAAGTACCAGCATGAAATAGGCATGATTCTCAACAGCTTCACTGCTGCCAACAGAATTCTGAATAGCATTGAGAAAATCAGTTCTCAGGAGTGAAACACACGTTGCAGCGCTCTGCTTTGTGAGAATGACATTGTTGGTCAGCATGTTTTCACTCTCTGTACGCATGTAGTGGGAGTATCCCCAGGCCTTTCATACCCTCTGAAACCAAGGGCCAAACCTATTGCACCAAGGAAGTTCCAGGAATCCCCAGAGTTAGCAGAACTAGCCTCTGCCAGCTGAGCGGGGGGTGGGGCAGTCTCCTCACCCTTTTTGAACTGTTCCACAAAGCTTGATAATATGGCAGCTGCACACTTTGGGAGCTCCAGGAGTTCTTGTGCCTATATGATGTTTCTTATGGGACAGTGCACCCCTCACCAATGCTGGGCTGTGGCTATGTGCTTTAGAGTTTAGCCTTCAAGTTAAGCCTTAATGACAAAAGGACAGAGCTGGACTTGTGAAAATTACCTGATATTAGTTTGAAGAGAATTGGAAATTATTCTTGTCTTCATAGCTCCAGAATAAAAATAATAAAAACAATTTTTCTTCTTTCTTTTTAGAATTAAAGGTGAGGGAAAGGAAAAAGTGATCTTCCCCCCCCCCCTCATTTAGTCTAGTAATGGATCGTGCATTTTTCCTTAACAGTCAGGTCAGTGTCCTAATTTAGGCATTCTTGTAGCTGTCACTTTGTGCACCTTAATTGTGTCACAGATTCAGTAAGATGTGTATTAGTTTTATTTCACTGGATTTAGTAGCTACACTAGAAAGCTAAGCAGAGTTTATTATCTGCTCAAACATAGCCAGATTAAGTGCTGCTGTAAAAGGATTACTCTGCTTCAGAAAGCATTCACAAACTAACTCTATTCAGAGATATTTTTTTGAAGAAAGTGAGAAAAATCAGCTGACATGCTTTGATATGCATGAGTTCATGTGTATGTATGTAATAGAGAGAGAGTATGCAGTAAGATTTGACTCATAAGTATGTGTAATGAATAAGGTTTTTGTAAATCAGATCTTACAAAGAAAAGTATACAGTTACTTAACTGACCATTCTTTTTTGTTTCTTATGAATACATTTGTTGGTTCACATGAATATTTCAAAATCATTCTGCCTTATATTCTGGAAACAGTTCACAGAAAACTGACTTTGAGGTTTCAAGTCACTTGTTTCATTATAATTTTTTGCATTCTAAGCTGTATTCACAGACTCCTATGAGCTATTTTTTTTGGAAGGAATCTTTGCATAGTTGCCAGAGTGTTGTTTTTTTTTTTTTTTTTTAGATGAGTCATTCTCGTGGAAAGTGATATTTTGTTATCTTTCATAATTTATTGATAGTCTTCTTAGATATATGTTTATAAATTATTAAACAATACAAAGTAGCTAAACAAAATCTTCTGACGAGTAGTGAAATGATATGTTTTCTAATCCAACACAGAAAATTGAATTTGAAGACATGGATTGCAATAAAGTATATATTTTAAATAAGGGTATTTGGGAATTCACTTTAAAGGGATCCCATCAGGAATAGTGTGGGACCTGTGCCTTGGCTTACACACCTCCCCCTCCCCTTGCCTGGCAGCTGCGTGGTGTACACACCCTTCCCAGGCTTTTTGATAACATCTGCTTCAGTGTTGGGAACATTAAAGTCCCAGAGGTAACAGTTAAGATCTGTTTCCTATCCAAAGAGTTACATACTTCTCTGTCTTAAGTTTAGAACTTCACTTTGTAGGTGCTCTAGCCTACTTTTTCAATAGAAGTACAAAAACAAAGATGTAGTTTTGGCATGGGACTGGAGGGTTCTGTTTCTGACTGTTCCACAGGCTTCTATTTGACCTTGGACAAGTCACCTGATCTTTCTGTGTTCTAGGCCTTGTCTGTACTTAAAATTTAGGTTGACGTAGGTATGGTGCTCAGGAGTATGAGACATCCACACCCCAGAGCATCATAACTATGCTGATATAACCCCAGAAATGATGCAGCTAGGTCATTGGAAGAATAGTACTGTCACTTGGGGAGGTGCTGTTCCTACAGCATTGGAAAAATCCCTTCCATTGCTGTAGGGTGTGACTACACTACGGGATATGTCAGCATAGCTATGGTGCCATCGCTATGCCACTATAGTCCCTGCAGTGTACACATGGTCTTGGTTTCCTATTTGTATTATTGGGATAATAATACTTCCTGAACAAATCTGGTTCTTGTGAGGATTAATTTATTAATGCTAATAAAGCACTTTGATAAACTCGCATGGAAGACACTACAGAAGTGCAAAATATTTATAATATATAAATATATCTGTGGCATACACTCTAGCTTGAGCACCATTATCAGGCCAGTCATACAGATATACACTGGTAGAACACTCAGTCCTGTCTCCAGGCAGATCTCAATCATCTAATTCCTTAGTTCATATATTCAAATTTATATGGACAAGATGAAAATGGTACCATGAATCTCTTAATGTGTACAGACTTTGTAAATATGACCTTTCATAATACTGCTGGAGAAGTGGAAGAAACTTATTGCATCAAACAGTATGACTCATTGTGCCAAAGGTATTCTTGACATCCAGTTGCACCTTCTACATCTTATGACTATCCTCCTTCTGCTGAGCCCCCTGAATGATCTGATAAATTATTACAATGCACTTTGAACATCCTAGCTCTCTAGAAACCCAATGTGTGTGTGTGTGTGTGTGTGTGTGTGACCGAGAGAGAGTGAGTGTTTATATTCTGCCACTGGGAAGAAAAAAAAAAAGAAAGGATATGTTTGCCTTTTCTCTCTAGCTAGATTTTTACAAGCTGAGACGCTCTAAAAGAGTTCTTCTGGCTTAAGGATATCCTTAAAAACAACCTTATAATTGCAATCAAGTATTTTTCATTTTATCTTGTCACACTTCTCCATTGCTTCCACAGCTCTTTCCTCGTACAAGTTAATCTCTCTTTTGTACTTTCTGGGGTTTCCACACTTCTCTGTGCATTAATTAGGCAACTATCCACAACAGTGTTTTTCTGAATGTTTATTGGATGCCTACTCTACAATCTATAGTAATTTTGCAGGTAGAAAATTTTGTGTAGTACTTTCAAGCTGTATTCAGTCGACGGGGGATACTGGAAGCCACTCCGTCACTTTCTCATTCTCCCCTTCCAGAATACAGTATTTCTTCTCATGACTGGCTCCACACCAAACCAAGCTGCTGCAGTTTCTTGATTCATAATCAGCTTCTGTGAATGGTGACTGACCATTTAATTAGAGTAATCCCGTAATATATTCCTAGAGTGGTCTTTTCTCATTGAGAATCCCTTTTTCATCATTTTCCACTTATCTATTTTAGATCATTATAAAGCCTCACCCAACAAAATCATGACATTTTTGTTGAAAAAAGGATACAATTTAAGAAACATACAGAGTGTGGAGTATAGTTTAACCTATTAACAAAGATATTTTTGATATTAGTTTAGAAAATTATTTTGTTCTCTGAGAAATGGACAACATTCAGTATGATTTTACTTTGAAAATGGTTTTCTTGTTATTTCAGTTAGAAACAAGTTTAAATCAGAGGACACGAGAGCTTATGCCACCTTTTCATTCAGTTACTGTATACTGCCCCATGAGCAAAAATGTTTAGGTACAGCAATGGGGAAGCTATTGGACAAGTAAACCTTCTCTTACTAGTGAGGCTCCCTAATCTCAAGTCTTTTTCAAGTAATAAAGCCAAGTTTTCATTAGCTAAAACACAGGGGGGTACGGGTGGAGTTTGAGAGCTGTTTGCCGGGGTGAGAAGAGGAAGAAGGGGGCGCTGATCATACGGACATTTTTAACTGCACTATCTACTACCTGTTAAAACTGAATAATGTGTCTAGTTTCCCCCCTAGGTTTCTTATCAGTAAAAAGATAGTACCACTTCGTTATTCCAGCTTTGTATTTCTACCAGTGTAAGACAGGAGTAATGCAGCAAACTGGGCTTGATATTTGGGTAGGCTGTTATTGCCACACAAAAACTTTGTGCTCTCAGTAAGAGTTGCCAGAGGAAAGTGCACATCTGTGGACCTGTTTTCCTGACCAGAGCCCTCAGTTTTGTACAGAAACAGGATGAATAGGGAAAGGCCAGTGTCCTGCTCTTCTGCAATTGTAAGCTGGTAGTGAGGGGTATACCTACTTGGACCCGTATCCTGCACAGACTTAAGCACATGATTAACTTTACTTATTGAGAGTACAGTTCTGTTGAAATTACTGGGTTTACTTACAGTGTGTAGAGCTACACATGTGCACAAATGTTTGCAGAATCAGGGCCTTGATCTAATGACTATTCACCATTCACTGCAAAATCTTTAAATCCCTGTCAAGGTAATTTTGAACATTCAGTTTGATGGTGTGCATGTCAGCATGTGTTCCACTTACTCTTTAAGCGGCCAGATTCTGCCACCCTTATTGAAGTTGAATAGTACCTTGTTCCACAGATAGTCCTACTGAAGTCAATGTACCCATTCATTGTGAGTAAACTCTCGCTTTAAATGACATCATAATTTTCAAATTAGGTTTTCCCACCATGATGATAATTTCAAATTGGGCGTGAGAGTGAAGGGGAGCTGAGCTGAAAAGCACTGCATGCACACCTCTTTATCCCTTTCTTTTCACCCTTTCAGATATCTGTAAATACATTAAGCATTCTGTTGATTACCTGAAACACTGCTTATCCAATTTTAGTGATTTGTCTCGCAAACATTCACTACTGGGGTTAGCACTTACTCCTGCAAGTGGTCACATTCATAGAATCATAGATTAGGATTGGAAGAGACCGCAGGAGGTCATCTAGTCCAACCCCCTGCTCAAAGGAGGACCAACACCAACTAAATCATCCCAGCCAGGGCTTTGTCAAGCCGGGCCTTAAAAACCTCTAAGGATGGAGATTCCACCACCTCCCTGGGTAACCCATTCCAGTGCGTCACCACCCTCCTAATGAAATAGTGTTTCCTAATATCCAGCCTAGACCTCCCCCACTGCAACTTGAGACCATTGCTCCTTGTTCTGTCATCTGCCACCACTGAGAACAGCCGAGCTCCATCCTCTTTGGAACCCCTTGCTTCAGGTAGTTGAAGGCTGCTATCAAATCCCCCCTCACTCTTCTCTTCTACAGACTAAACAAGCCCAGTTCCCTCAGCCTCTCCATGTAAATTGTGTTCCTCAGCACCCTGATCATTTTTGTTGTCCTCTGCTGGACTCTCTCCAATTTGTCCATATCCTTTCTGTAGAGGGGGCCCCAAAACTGGACGCAATACTCCAGATGTGGTCTCACCAGTGCCGAAATAGAGGGGAATAATCACTTCCCTCTATCTGCTGGCAATGCTCCTACTAATGCAACCCAATATGCTGTTAGCCTTCTTGGCAACAAGGGCACACTCCTGACTCCTATCCCGCTTCTCATCTGCTGTAATCCCCAGGTCCTTTTCTGCAGAACTGCTGCTTAGCCAGTCAGGCCGCAGCCTGTAGCGGTGCATGGGATTCTTCTGTCCTAAATGCAGGACTCTGCACTTGCCCTTGTTGAACCTCATCAGATTTCTTTTGGCCCAATCTGCCAATTTGTCTAGGTCACTCTGGACCTTATCCTCCAGCATATCTACCTCTCCCCCCAGCTTAGTGTCATCTGTGAACTTGGTAAGGGTGCAATCCATCCCATTATCCAGATTATTAATAAAGATGATGTTGAAAAAACCAGTCCCAGGACCAACCCCTGGGGCACTCCGTTTGATACTGGCTGCCAACTAGACATTGAGCTGTTGATCACTACCCATTGAGTCTAACAATCTAGCCAGCTTTCTATCCACCCTATAGTCCTTTCATCCAATCCATACTTTAACTTGCTGGCAAGAATACTGTGGGAGACCGTATCAAAAGCTTTGGTAAAGTCAAGATATATCACGTCCACTGCTTTCCCCATATCCACAGAGCCAGTTATCTCCTCATAGAAGGCCATCAGGTTGGTCAGGCATGACTTGCCCCTGGTGAATCCATGTTGACAGTTCCTGATCACCTTCCTCTCCTCCAAGTGCTTCAAAATGGTTTCCTTGAGGCCCTGCTCCATGGTTTTTCTAGGGACTGAGATGAGGCTGACCGGTCTGTAGTCATTCACCTAAGTACTGCTCTGTTTTGTAGGAGTGGGGCCTGAGTCAGTGTCTCCCATAATATTCAGATGATCAGAGTTGTACTCTATATTTTTTCATT
This sequence comes from Trachemys scripta elegans, assembly GCF_013100865.1. Lineage (NCBI taxonomy): Eukaryota > Metazoa > Chordata > Testudines > Emydidae > Trachemys > Trachemys scripta. Next base: position 95,873,214 of record NC_048303.1, on the reverse strand, counting down.
CACTTTCATTAGAATTTGCACAATGCAATGCACGTACCCTAAATTCCTAATCACACCACAGAGGACTTTCTCTTAAAACAGTAAATGTACAATTCAATAGATGTAGTAGAAAATGAACAATATTTACCATTCATTTAAAGCTTTATTTTTGTTCATATATATTTAAAAATGCCTATTACAACATTTCTGGGTGCAGCTTTTTTTTAAAAAACATGAAAACAGGATAAGAATCCAAAATAGAAAAGCTTTTTCAACTGAACCAGCTTCAGTACAAATCATCCAGTAGAACACCACCATATCTCAGTCAGCAACCTTCAGCCCTTCCCCTCAGTAAGGGCCTGATACAAAGACCATTGAAGTTCATGGAAAGACTTCCCTTTATTTCACTAAAATTTTGGATCAGACCCTCAAAGACCAGGAAAATGGAAGACCCTGGTAGAGCTCTATAAGTCTACAGACTAAATAAGCCCAGTTCCCTCAGCCTCTCCTTGTAAGTCATGTGCCCCAGCCCCCTGATCATTTTTGTTGCCCTCCGCTGGACTCTCTCCAATTTGTCTGCATCCTTTCTGTAGTAGGGGCCCCAAAACTGGACACAGTACTCCAGATGTGGCCTCAACAGTGCCAAATAGAGGGGAATAATCACTTCCCTTGATCTGCTGGCAGAGCTCCTACTAATGCAGCCCAATATGCTGTTAGCGTTCTTGGTGACAAGGGCACACTGCTGACTCATATCCAGCTTCTCGTCCACTGTAATCCCCACGTCCTTTTTTGCAGAACTGATCATGGGACTCTCTGAGCTCCACTAGGCTTCTTGACCTGGGCTGCTCCTCCATTGGGCTTGAATGTGCCCACAGGCTTGGCTCCTTGGGAGGATGCAAAAGGGTGGGGACAAGTCACAAATGCATTAGAAGGGATGTCTCTCATCATAAATTGTGGGTACCCGTGATTCTTCCTCCTTTTTCACATGAGGGATTAAATAGTTAACAATGTGATGTTTAAATTACCGTCATTGGACATATGAACTAACGCCTCACCTGAGATGAATGGGACAGTCCACACCTCTTAGAGTTATTGTTCCAACTTCTCTTCAGACTTATCTCTGCATTGGTGACACCTGTCATATTTTGAGAGACAATACTCTGTTTTAAAATGAAAGCTGAGATTCTGGAGAAGATAGCAGCAGCTTCAGAGAGGTGCAGGTCAGTGTATGGTCATGTACCGACTGAGTCCTGCATGTGAACAGAGTTTAGGCCCTCGGGGGCTTACAGAGAGCTTGACCCAGTTAAATTAATGCTGCAGGGGGATGGCCAGTGTGGAATCTGCTCTAGGGCAGCTTTGCTCTGCCACACTCCTGCTTTCCTCCTTTGACACAACCCTGCCTCCCATTATGTCTGGCCTCAAGTATTCATGGCAGCAGAGTCAGTGCAGGAGATACCACCAGTGTTGCTCTTACCAACTTTCTTTCTACACAGGGGAATTCTCCAGTTGCTCTAAATTAATTTGGCTGAGTTGAGAATCCAGCCCTATACCAGTATTAATTTTTACTATTTATTACATTGATAAGTATGAATTCAGGCTTCTAAGGCTACGTTAAATTTCTTAACTTTGCTCTTTAGTGAATAAGGAGATACTATGGGAAGGCACAATGGGTATGAGTTTTGGCCAGTTTACCAGTCTTCCCATAATGCTAAGTATCTATGTTAAAAGGCCAAGGATAAGAAGTCTAGGTTTCATAATGGTATAATAAGAATAAATTTAAACCCCTTACCCTACCTGGAATTAATGCTATAATTGTTTATGTAACTTGGTTTAGCTAAGCCTGGTGATTCACTGTTTCCAATTTTTCTTGTTTTGTTACCAGTGATTTTAGTTTTTGGGGAAATATCCAAACAAACTCCACAAGGCTGCACATTTGTATCAGCTTTATTTTATCCAGTTTTCCTTTCTCATGAACAAGGATCTTTTATAGAAGAATCTGACTTCACATTGAAAAAATGCCATACTAGAAGCTTTCTCTTTCTGAGCGCCTCTTGTCATCAACAATGTAAGACACCACGTTTCTTTTTCCTTGCTCATAGCAATCCAGGAGTGTAGTGGGGTGGTTACCCCGCTCTTGCCTGAGAGGTTTAAAACAGCCCTGGCAGAGGGCTGGGGCAAAGGGAAAAGCTACTGGGCTGATTGGGGAAGTAGCCACAGCTGGACCACGCCCCAATCAGGCCCCAGCTGGCCCTATATAAGAGGCAGGGAGCCAGGCACTCAACAGTCTCTCTCTGCCCTCAGAGAGAGAAGGGCCTGGCTGCAGGGAACTAGACACAGAGTACCTGGGTGAAGCAGGGCTGGGGAGAGGCTGGGGAGCTCCAGCCTGGATACCCCCAGGCTGTGTCCTAGCAGAAGGCCAAGGGATACTGGGGGTTGCAGAGGGCAGCCCAGGGCTAGGCCAAGGCAGCAGGTCCAAACCCAACCTTACCTGTTATGAGTGGCCTATACTGCAGTCTGCTCCAGGGAGCGGGGGCTAGTTGGTGACTGGCAGTGGCCTTATTCTGAGGTGAGGTAGGGATAGTGGATGGGGGTTCCCCAGGGAGGAGCGACCTTAGTACTGAGGGGTGTACTGCCAGGTGGCAGCACCCCAGATAAAAGGGCACTGGAGTCTGGGAGGGACATGGGGCCAGAGGACAGGCGGATCACCGGCCTGCAGGGGGCGCTCCAGGATGCTGGAAGAGCTAATTCCCGAGATGACCAGCAGGAGGCACCACAGGGGTGAGTCCGCTCCTCTTACAAGGAGAAATCGTTAATCGCAATAGTGTATAAATCCCTGTGCACTGTGCTAAAAAAGGGGCCTTTTTGTTTCATAATAAACTTCATGGAATCACAACGCTTCCTCAGCTCTCGTCCTCTAGTGCCCCTCCTCTACTTGCGCTACATTGATGACATCTTCATCAGATGGACCCACGGAAAGGAGGCCCTTGAAGAATTCCACCTGGACTTCAACAATTTCCACCCCACCATCAACCTCAGCCTGGACCAGTCCACACAAGAGATCCACTTCCTGGACACTACAGTACAAATAAGTGATGGTCACATAAACACCACCCTATACCGGAAACCTACTGACCGCTATACGTACCTACATGCCTCCAGCTTCCATCCAAGACACATCACACGATCATTGTCTACAGCCAACCCCTAAGATACAACCGAATTTGCTCCAACCCCTCAGACAGAGACAAACACCTACAAGATCTTTATCAAGCATTCGTAAAACTACAATACCCACCTGGGGAAGTGAGGAAACAGATTGACAGAGCAAGACGGGTACCCAGAAATCACCTACTACAGGACAGGCCCAACAAGGACAATAACAGAACACCAGTGGCCATCACATACAGCCCCCAGCTAAAACCTCTCCAGCGCGTTATCCACGATCTACAACCTATCCTGGAAAATGATCCCTCACTCTCACAGACCTTGGGAGGCAGGCCAGTCCTCGCTTACAGACAACCCCCCAACCTGAAGCAAATACTCACCAGCAACTACACACCACACCACAGAAACACCAACCCAGGAACCTATCCCTGTAGCAAACCTCATTGCCTACTCTGTCCCCATATCTACTCTGGCAACAGCATCAGAGGACCCAACCACATCAGCCACACCATCAGGGGCTCATTCACCTGCACATCCACTAATGTCATATATGCCATCATGTGCCAGCAATGCCCCTTGGCCAAACCGGACAGTCCCTCCGCAAAAGAATAAATGGACACAAATCGGACATCAGGAATGGTAACATACACAAGCCAGTAAGTGAACACTTCAATCTCCCTGGTCATTCTATTACAGATTTAAAAGTCACTGTCATTGAACAAAAAAACTTCAGAAACAGACTTCAAAGAGAAACAGCAGAACTAAAATTCATTTGCAAATTCAACACCATTAATCTGGGCTTGAATAGGGATTGGGAGTGACTGGCTCACTGCAGAAGCAGCTTTTCCTCTCCTGGAATTGACACCTCCTCATCTATTATTGGGAGTGGACTACATCCACCCTGATTGAATTGGCCCTGTCAACACTGGTTCTCCACTTGTGAAGTAACTCCCTGCTCTCCATGTGTCAGTATATAATGCCTGCATCTGTAGCTTTCACTCTATGCATCCAAAGAAGTGAGGTTTTTACTCACGAAAGCTTATGCCCAAATAAATCTGTTAGTCTTTAAGGTGCCACCAGACTCCTTGTTGTTTTTGTAGATACAGACTAACACGGCTAGCCCCTGATAGTTGAATCATGTATATGTATGTCCTGTGTTAACAGATTTAGTGATTTCTTCTCTTTTCTTGGAACTCTTTAATATTCCCATCAGAGTCCTGTGGATTTCCATTTTTACCCCTTTACGTGCACACTCCGACCCTTCTCAGTCTGTATTGCAGTCATCATCCTTCCAGCCATGAAAGATTTGACAGACTCTATTCTCTTCAAAGCTCATTAAAGCTGCTCCTTGAATGGCCAGAAGACAGCTCTGTGGCACAAGGTGGGGCAGTTCTTCTTGAGGGCACTCTCTGCTGATTTGGGAAATGAGAGGAGGATTGGAAGCAGCCCAGATGTTCCTCATGAGCAGGGAGTACTACCAGCAAGGCCAGTTTTGTGCATCTGTGGTAAATTCATATAGTGTCTGATCCTACTTCCTTTGAATCCCACTTTAAAGATGGGGCATTGAGGCACAAAGGGAGTAAATTCATTGCCCGAGGACACACAGGAAGTCTGTGGCAGAGCTGAGAACAGAGTCCCAGTCTAGTGCCTTAGCCACAAAACCATCCTTCTTTGAAAACTACTTTGAAATTGATGGATGTGCAATATAATGATCATGACTAGATATGAGAGGAAACCCCAGCACATCATCACCCAATTAAAGACCCCTCTGGGGAATGGTGCACAAATAGATCCACAAAGTTGGACAAGGTATAAACTCCTTAAGCCTTAGACCCATCTGTTTACTTACATATTTGAATACCTATATACTGTAATTTCCATAACCTCATTTTGAAATTGCATATCACCTGAAATACTGTCCTGTTTAATCTAGTGAAAATTGCATGGTTAGCAAACTGAACATAATCTGTTTCCAGCTGTATAGGTTTCATTGCTATCCGAACTCTCAACAAAGAAAAATGAGAGCTAAAAGCTTCACCAATCAAAACCAAGCAAAATAATAATATTGCAAATGTACGTATTCTTCTGCCTGTATTTATGCTTAGGTTACTGTATAGTCAATCTAAAGGAAGGCAATTTCTCTTTTAGGGTAGCTCCACCTTTACCAGATGTGTCAATTGCTTTGTTCTTTTTAAAAGATTTAGTTAGGCTTGATCCAAGTGTTTTCTCAATGCATTTGCTTCTAGCAGAATTGTTGAATAAGAACTAATAACTGCTAATGAACATGCAATATAGATTAAATGAAAAGGTGTGTGCCTTGCAGCATTGGCCTTAGGCAGACATTTGTACTGCACTACCATGTATTTTGTATGTGCTACACATTTTGCAGAAAAGCTGTTAGAAATCTTGTATTGTTTTTAAAAATGACTTTGGTATGGTATTTTATTTCTCCCCACCTATAAAGCCAAGTGTCTTAGTTACCATGAATCCACTGTATAGGCCTCAGAGAGAGAAAAAAATATATAATTAGAACCCCTTAACAATTACCTAAGAGAGTTTTTCAATGTTATAATTCTGTGATTTTTTTCAGGTCTAATATTTCGTAACCTCCCATCCAAGTGATGTGTTTCCTCTTTGGAAAGTATTTCCAAAAGTATTAAAAGGTTGACTTGTTGTTTCACTCCTAACCTTGATTTCTGTATTAAGATTCTTTTCGTTACTGTAGAAATATGTCTGCTGAGGGGTCAAAAATGAGGTTTGCATGCATCACTACCTTTTTGAGGTTGTGGATGGAGGGAAACTTTTGCATTAGTAATTTGTTTTTTTCAATGCAGAACATTTGAGACCCGTAGTACTGTGTACCTTTTCTTTTCTTTTCTTTTCTTTTCTTTTCTTTTCTTTTCTTTTCTTTTCTTTTCTTTTCAAAAAAGAGAATTCTTTTAACTGCTGTTGAAAAATGTACCTGAAAAAGAAAATATTCAGAAACGAGCATTTTTATCTCAAGTTTCCATGGGGCCTGATTAAGGAAGGGTAAGGGATGGGACGGACATCGTGTACAGTTTTTCTTGCCCTATTTAATTTTTTATACAAAGAACATGTATATTAAGCTATAAAGCTTATTTTCTTTAAGGTAACACAGTAACCGGTATAGAAGGACCACACACACACACATATACACACATACATATATATATATATATATATAGTTTTGTGTGTGTTTAGTTCATTACAAAAAATAGTTATGCCAAAAGTCCCTCTGCAAAGCTCTAGCTCTGATATTATTTTGGGATGGACACTGATTTCCAGTCTCCTGTATTTGATTCCCAAGTCACTGGCAATATAGGTAAGCATTACAGCATGTGTGTGTTATCCATGGACTCACTCTTCTTCCCGGTGGTAGGAGAGGCTTTTTTTTTTTTTGGTCTAAATCCCTTTCTAGAAGTTAAAGTTACATACAGCACAGTAAACAGTTCTGATAGAAAGTAAAATATTTGTTTTGAGATTTCTAAGGCATACTTTTAGTTCATGCAGGTTGGTCTTAGGTTTGAGCTTGTGCATTAAACCTTCCTTAGTGTAGTTTAATATTTTCATTGTAGCTACTACATAAGGTGGCTGTTCATAGTATTTAATAGTGCAGAGTGCTCATGACTGTCTAGTTTTAATACTGCAAAGGTATTTCATGTTATGCTAGTCCAAAAGAAAAGGGGTACGAAAAATAGAACATTTGCTCCATACTGATTAAGACAATATGTCTTTTGTCTGGAAGTCTGTGGTAGAATTACATCTGCTAATGGTTTTTATTAACTGACTCTTTTTTCCTCTAAATTTTAAGTGATGACCTTTCACTTCTCGGGGATGAAATTGCTGCAGAGGCAGCACATTCAGCCCTTTTAGGAGTTATCCTGAAATCCTCCAAAGAAAATCTCATCTTCTTTTCTCTGGAAGGTTTGATGGTTAGTTGGTAGCCATGACAAAGGGCATGATGGGGGTAAGAAGAGGGACTTCGGGGATGAGAACCATTCAAGGGAAAATTAATTGTCATTTCATAAAGATATTTGTGTAAAAGCAGGACAACATTAGTTACATAAAACTGCCAAACACAGAGGTATTTCCTCATTTTTCTACCTGAGGAAATGATCATAGGTACCAAATGTCTTAATAAGAAAGGCTTGTCTTTGCAAACTAGATGACTATTTGTCTTTTATAAAGCTCCACTAGTGTGCTTGGTGCTGTACAGACAGAAGACAATGGTGGACTGAATTCTCTTTTCATGTGAACTGATTTTATACTGGCCTAATTTCTTCAATAGAATTATACCTGATTTACACAGAAATGAGAAAAGAATTGGAGCCAGGGTCTCAGCTCCAAGAGTTTACAATCAAGATCTGTCAAGGGTGTATTTCACCTTCTATTATTGTTGGTTTGTATTTATAAAGCATCCTAAGTGTGTATGGTTGTGAGAACAGTCAGGTTCTAGGACCCTGCATAAAGATGCAGAGCTATTTTTGCTGATGCACCTAAACCAGGTAGTTCCTGTAATCTCCAATCCAGCAATAAAAGAAAGGTGTGAGCCTTCCACTGCTTCAAAATAAAGTGAGGGAAGGTACAGAAAGAAACCTCAGGAACAGGCAAATGCAGGAGAAAACAGGCAAGCGCAAGAGAGGTTTCTTATGTTGTTTACGGTTAATAATGAAGGCCAATACCAGGAATGGGGTGATTTTGTACCCCATTCAGCACATGTGCTGATGAGGGCCTTCCGCCTACCCCCAATGGCACTTTACTAGGGTTGCCAACCCTCCAGGATTGAACTGGAATCTCCAGGAATTTAAGATTAATCTGTAATTAAAGATTTTGTCATGTGAGGAAACCTCCAGGAATACATCCAACCAAAATGTATTTGGGTTTGTTTAGTTTGGAAAAGAGAAGACTGAGAGGGGACATAATAGCAGTTTTCAGGTATCTAAAAGGGTGTCACAAGGAGGAGGGAGAAAACTTGTTCACCTTAGCCTCTAAGGATAGAACAAGAAGCAATGGGCTTAAACTGCAGCAAGGGAGGTCTAGGTTGGACATTAGGAAAAAGTTCCTAACTTGTCAGGGAGGTTGTGGAATCTCCATCTCTGGAGATATTTAAGAGGAGGTTAGATAAATGTCTATCAGGATGGTCTAGACAGTATTTGGTCCTGCCATGTGGGCAGGGAACTGGACTCGATGACCTCTCAAGGTCCCTTCGAGTCCTAGAATCTATGAATCTATAAAATTGGCAACCCTACACTTTACACATGTGTAAATTCAGTCACTGCTCCAAAATGTGTTGTCAAGCTCTTATAATCAAACTCTTTTCCACATAAAAGAGATCTAGACATATTTTACGTGGAAATATCTACCTGAATTCTTGAACCCTGTTTGTGGTTAATGTTACCCTGAATGCACAAGGAATTTTTAAGCATGTAATTCCCCCATGTGTAAACAGGAGATAAGAGCCATCTGTGTCCTTAAAAGATTCCACCAGTGAGTAGTTTTGCTGTATTCCATTCAATGCTGCAGAGAAAATCTGGTGGAAGTCTCTCATTACATTTTTCCCCCCCACGTCCACATAAAAATGTAAATAAAAATGGCTTTAAATAATTTTTGAACAGCTGCTTTTGTTGTTGGGTTAAATAATTTGTAGCAATTATGTTTAAAGACTTTGTTCCCACTTCAAAAGAATGCACAATAATATACAGGAACAGAAAAAAGAACGCGCTAGCACATCTGCCACTTTGTGAGAGTCACTGGGGCTCTGATCCTTCAAACATTTACACATGTGTTTAAGTTTAAACACATTAGTACATTAGTAGTCTCATTGGCTTCAATGGGACTACTCGTGAGTAATAGTTAATTGAAGTAGCAGTTAAAAAACAAATGTGTCAGTTTAAATAAAACTCCCAAAATTCATGTTGACAGTATAACCTCAACTCTCACTGCTCTCTTCCTTTTGGAGGGAAGTGGAAGGAGGGGGCAACAGATGGAAGAAATCCCAGAAAATCAGCTGCCATTTTTCTTTTTTTCTAGTACCTAATCTTTCCATCACTTGAAATTTTTTTTTTTATATAAAACTACTAATAAAAGTTGTACAGTTGAAGACAAAAACTTCAAAAATAAGAGTGCAGTTTAAGCTCCTATAATTGTTAAGGCCAATCTTGGTTTCAAATTTTACCCCAAAATCCAGTAAGCTGTGCGTGCTATACCATGTAGGCTGATTTGAATTTGAGTTCTCATTTTCTTGGTCCAGCAGGAGCTTGGGTGCTGTGTGAGGTAGCCTCCTAGCATTGAAGGGTAATGGGGATCAAGGATGTATTTACACTCCTAAAAGTATTTAAATTATATCTATCATATTCTGTATGAATAAAATATGCCCTATCAGTGGGACACATTTTGTTTAATGCCTACTTTGGAATCAGTAGACTATAGTAAGCCTTCTAGTAAAAGTTCAAAAATTGCATCCGTATGTTTATATGGATAGACATTTGTGTAATGGAAAACTGCAGTGTATGTGTGTGTTTGTGCACATACACTTCATTTCAATAATCCACTTCATAAACCTCATGGTCTTTCCCCCCCTCTCCTTGCTATCTCTTTGTGAGCAGTTTGTCAATGTGCACTGTCATCTCCACATTTAACTCTTGTTAAACACATTTTAAAAGCAAATATTCTAAAGCTGCTTTCAAATGTATATTGGATAAAAAAGTTTTTTTTTTTATTGAACCATCCCAGATTGAAATGGACAGTATTGTACGGTCAAAACAAATTCCCATGGGATCTGAGGCTCTGATGTATGAAAAGATTAGGGTTCAAGAGAATCTGGCTTTCCATCTTTGAATGTCATGAGAGAGGGCTGAGAGGGTTCTCTGAAGCTCATTGCCCCTCACTGGTCCAACATACCAAGAGTTTGCCGACCTTTCTAATACTCTGCAAGGCCTGTCTATTCCCACAGAGGTTGTTCTGAAGGGATTTATGGTCCTTTTATGTGGGGGAAAGTTAGGCATTGTGCCACTTAGTAAAACTTTTTGTTTTCAAAATATTGTGCTTGAGTAAGAATGTTTTGATTTAATGTATTATTACAAATTGAAATAGATAAAAGTAAATATAGAAAAGAGGAGAATGAATGAGGACACCAGTAATGAAGATAAGGGGGGACAGACTGCAGAATAGATGAGTATACCAATGTGGAAGAGGAGGAGCCTGGTGGCATGATACCCACAACTCCATGTGCCTCTCTGGAAGGAGGGGGAGAGAGTATTCCATTAAGTCAAATTTGCTGTTCTTAGTGGGGTAGAATTTTATGGGGAATTCGTTTTATTGTTCTCAGTGTAAGGAACTGTGGCCTTGTGAGCAATACTAATGAAGTTCTATTCTCTGTTCTGCAAGAGGTTTCCTGTATGACCTTGGGGAAGTCATTTAATTTCTCCTGGGCTCTGTTTTCCCATCTGTAAAATAGGGATAATTATACTTCTCTTCCCCAGAGAAGTGTTGTGAGAGTAATTTAATTAATGTTTGTGAAGTGCTTGGATACCACAGTAATGAGCACCATGGAAAAGACAGTGCATTTTTAAAAAACACACTTGTATAGAAAAGCTTTATGGATTCACCTACTCATTAATAAGTGTAAATAATAAAACAATTTGTCTTTTAATTGTTGGAATAATAAGAATATTAACATGCTTGCCTGGGCCACATCTGCCAGAGATAAAGGTGAGGATAAAATGTTTTTATTTTCTGTCTGTTCTAAAACACAGCCCTTTCTTCTGAGAAAACAAGTAAAATAGCTTCTGTTGACCCTCCTGGTGTGCTCAGCCAATCACAGACAAAGAAAAATGCCCGGTGACCTTTCCCAGCAAATACATATATTGCCCCCCGTCACCGTAATATCTTGATTTTTTTCCATTTGAAATCACCCTGTTCTTGCTGTGCAGTTTACATATGCTAAACATTTTGTACTAATTTAAATAACTATAAATATATGCTCAAAAGGTCATTGGTAGATTTGTCATGGATCCACAGGATTGATGCGACACCCCCAGCTTCGGAACAGTATCTGGAGAAACCCCTTTGATGTGCCAGACCCTAAGGGGACTCTCTCTTCCTTTAGTGTAGGCCATGTGACCTCACCACCTCTGTGAGACTGAATCTCTGGGCTTCAGCACTCCTGCTTCACTCTGTGAGTGCTGTTCAGCAAGGCCAACTGAGATACTCTCCTGGTTAGAGACTTGTACACTTTTGGAGGTAAATGCACCTCACCAAGCATTTACAGTAACACTTAACCAGCGTTTTCCAAATGGTAGGGTTTATTAGCCAACTGGGACACAGCACTGAAGGCTTTAGGTTTTCATAGAGTAAAGAGGGTTAAAGAACAGTCCATTCTGGTCAGTCCAGAGCAATCCACCAAGCCAAGCTGTGGTGAACTCCGTTTCCAGGCTCTCTGCTTCTCTCTTTCTCTCTGACTTCTTCCTTCCTTAGTCGGGCTCCCAGGTGAGAGAGCTCTCAAGCTTCTTCCAGAGCCAATGTATCCCTGATCTCATACTTTCCAGTCCTTTGTTCTTGAGTTGGGAGTCTCTGCTCAGCTTCTCTACTGAGAGTGTCAGTCTGAGTCATTGGAGCGTCTCTCTGGACGCCTGGTTGATCTGGGTTGGTTTTAGCCAATTCCTTAATGACTCTATTCATTCCACCTTGACAGAGAGGGCCAGCAGTTGATGCTCTAGAGGTTTTGGTGTATACATCTTTTAGTTGGTAACATTTGGAATCCTTCTCATATTATACTCTTACTTATTTTGGACCCAAAAAGGCAACTTTTTATTAATTAAGCATTACTTTAGTTGTGAGTGGATGCCTTCACTGTTTGGATATAGGATTGGCCTTTGTTAGTGTTGTCTGTAATTAAGAGTGATTGTTATTTATTAGTGGTTGAGTGCTGACAGGTTGCTCAGCTCTGTACAGAATAAGTTGCTTAATTTGTGCAACAATTTCATGTTTGTGTTCTGTGAATATTTGGTTTGACGATGTGTCCTTATTGGATGTCTTGCAGGTACGGGAGAAAGTGGCAAAAGCACATTCATCAAACAGATGAGAATCATCCATGGATCAGGATACTCTGACGAAGACAAAAGGGGTTTCACAAAACTCGTGTATCAGAATATATTTACAGCAATGCAAGCTATGATCAGAGCTATGGATACACTCAAAATCCCATACAAGTATGAACACAATAAGGTGAGATTTCTGTTTAAATATGCAGCTGAATGCTTTCCACTTTTATATACTAGGGTATGTTTGGAAAGGCTTTTAAACTCATACAGTTGCTTCCTGGTATTTAAGTTATGCTGTACTTAACGTTTTAGATGAAAACATCTTGCAGACCGCAGATTGTATGGAAGGTTGATGTGTAGGACCACATCCTGACTCCTGGCTCTCTTCCCTTTGCACTGCTCTGGCTGCACAAACGGGCCAGAGAGCATCCACCTGATATAGGGAGCGTTTTTGGGCTGACTGGGGGCATTGTCAGGATCAGGGTGGAGTTTGATTGTCATGCTCTGAGATTGTTGGAACCATCTTCCCTCCTATTTCCCCACCCTTGGTTCTATGCAGAGCATGGCTCAGCCAGACCTGGAGATCTGCCCCATAATATTTAAAATACTGATAAAATAGGGTTTTATCTATAAGTAGGGCTAAATTGTTAAACAAGCTAAACTTGTTTGCATTTAAGAACGAGGAGTACTTGTGGCACCTTAGAAACTAACAAATTTATTTGAGCATAATCTTTCATGGGCTAAAGCCCACTTCATCAGATGCCTGCAGTGGAAAATACAGTAGGAAAATATATATACACAGAACATGAAAAAATGGGGGTTGCCATACCAACTCTTAATGAGATCAATTGATTAAGGTGGGCTATTAGCAGCAGGGCGGGGGGAGAGGAGAGGGAACTATTGTAGTGATAATCAGGATGGACCACTTGAAACTTGTTTGCATATGTTACTTGAAAATGTTGTTTCAATGTTATATATCTTGGAAACTCAAACTAATATCAAAATGGGTGTGAGTGCATGTATATGTGATTGCTATTAAGTCATGCTTATTGACGCAAACTGACAAGCAAACAAATTAAATTGAGGCTGATGACATCACTGGAACGCACAACATTTGTGCTTTATATGAAAAGGGAAAATCTATGTAAGCATTTGTCAGGTTTTATATAGCTAAACCTGAGTTCTTTATGACCCTTTTTGTATTTACTTTTTAAAAGAAAAAGATATTTTAAAAATTTTAAACACTTCAATGAAAGGTAGTAAAACTTCCCGTATTCATCAGAACATAGGGGAGGTTTCATGCCTAGTGGTTAAAGAACAGGACTGGAACATAGAAGCTAGGGGTCAAATACATATATGCAGCTCCTGCTGACTTCCCCTGGAAGTTGCATAACCTGTATTTGAGAATTTGCCTCCTGGATTCTAATCCTGGTTTTGCTACTGGCTCACTATTTAACATTGAGCAAGTCTCTTAAGTAGAGAAGAGGTTTGTTTTCCAATAAGGAGAATAAAATTGGGATAACATTTGTTTACCTTTGCACAGATTTTTAAAGTATTTGAATGAAAAAGTATTATTTTTAAGGCATAAAATTGCTTATTCCTGTATTTTTCTTTTTAAAAAAACAAACTCCTGAATTTTATCTAATAGGATCTCTTTGTAGCTGCTGGGAATGTTGAAAAACCTTAGTGTTTTGCTGCTACAGCAAAGAATCAAGAGATTATTTGTTATATCCATAATCTCCCAGGGGTTTTGTTATCAAACTCTCTCACCTTTCAGTGAGAGTTTCTTTCTTGCAATGCTGGCTAGATACGGTCCTAATGATTCAATTATTTTTTCTCTGAAGTGTATGCTCTCCTCACTCTGACTCTTGTGAAGTCAGTTACTCTGTTTATTTAATCGTGCGGTACAAAAGTGAGATTAACTCTTACCAGTCACTCAGATATTCTTTTTCTGTAGTATTTGTTGTTTAAGTATCCAAAACGTCAAAGAGCAAGGAAATCCACAGACCTAAACCTCTATTAACCAGAAACAACAGGATTTAGTAAAGTAGTGTTAAGGTGGACACCCACTGTGTTGAAGTATATGAGGTTTAATTATTAAGGGTGAACTGCAGATACAGCATCCAAAATATCATCGACTTCAGCAATAGGAGGTATTGAGCCTGTTGTGGCTTGCTAGTGTAGACAAGACCAAACTGTTTTTAATCCGAATTTGGAAACTCTGTTATAGTAAATCATAATCTCTACCTAAACTAGTTGTTTTCTTGTATGAGTTCTAGTTGGCTGAATATGTTATGTCAGGTGAGTTTCATGAAAAGCACATCAGAGCCTGTGTGTTGTTCATGATTATTGTACTTATCCTTATGTAAAATCTAGGTACTTTTAAGGGCTAGATTCTAATCCCCTTACTCTCCTGGAATAGCCACAAGTGGTTCCATTGACTTTGATGGGGCTATGTGTGAAGTAAGGCACTACCCAGCGTGAATAAGAATATATGGATCTGATCCTAAATTTGTAGGGACAATGCACAATTTCCTTAAGGACTCTTTGCATATAAAAATATAAGTGAAATTACAGTTGTTTCAAAATCATGCCTAACTATTGAGGGACACGATCTACCAAATTTACATTTTGCAGAAAAGGTCACTTTAAAACAATGAACTCAGATCAGACTCCACTTTAAGTCTGCTGAAAACAAACTCGTTACCCTTGCATCCTAAAAAACACAGGAAGGGCACTTCCTATTAACTTGAATATCATATCAGGAAATCCTATCTCTAGAGAATTTCTTGAAGTTTGAGTAACAGCCTATTTTTAGCTCACCACTTGTTTTGCCCCCTCTGTTTTGAAAACTGCACAGCTTCCAATTCACAGTAACACTGATTGTGCTTAAAGATACGAGAATAGAATGGCCCTTGTTCATTAAATGCTACAGACTGTGGGTTTGATCTAGAAGGCATAGCAGGGGTATTTTCAGTCTCAAGGGTTTCTCCATCCTTTGTTCAGGAGGCTCAAAATCTAGGGATGTTTTGGACTTCTGACTGCTCCTGCAATATCAGGTGATGCTGGGTGGGGGGGAAGCTGGCTTTTCCTTCCCACCCCTGCAGTGTCCACCTAAATAGGCAATTGGGACCTTGTTATGATAATCTAGGCCCCTGTGACTTCTAGACTGGATAACTGTAATATGTTCTATGTCGGCCACTTGGAAGAGGCAGCTGATGTAGAACATGACTGCCTACCTATTAAGCAGTGCTAGCCACAGAATACATATTAGGTCATTTCTTCAGGAACTGCATAGACTTAACTGGTTCAATTAAAGAAGGTGATTCTGATCTTGGCTGTCTGTAAGTCAGGAAGTCAGCTGAGAGCCTCAAGCTAGGTATCTAGAATGAAATGTCTTAGAGCTTGTGTAGGAGATTCTTTCATGCCAGGCTTTGACACCAGAATTCTTTCCCCCTGCTAGTCTGACAGAATTTGAGTTCTTTTGAGGTATAGGGTATTGGGTGCGGCTTGTTTCTTCACTCAGGATATTGCGTGACATGGGGAGTGGTGATTTACGGGTTGGCATTTAGTTTGTTTTTGTAGAAGGCTTATTGTTTTTCCTTTATATCTTGATACTAAAAGTTGAAGTAATTGTGGAGGTTTTTAAAGTTTATAACAAGTCAAGATGCATGTACAATCAAGCTCTTTTTATAAATTAAAAATAAGCCTGAGTTTCACATGCAAAAATGCATAGGCAATTACCAGGATTACATACAGAAATAAGGTTTTTCATCCATACATGTCTCATCAGGAATCTAAATGGCAACATGTGCCTGAAAATCCAGTGTGAGCTACAACAGTAATCATTGCATATGCAGCTAGAAATGTTCAAGTTCACTCACATTTTTTACATTCAGAATGTAGGCCTGTCTGTCAGAAATTTGGCCATGTGTGTCTAGGCTCCTGTCAATAGTGCTGTCAGCTACAAAGTTCAGCATAGCATTATTAGCCATTATTCTCACCTCTAACTTCTTCTCAGAATCTTAGTAGTGGATTAGAAGCCATTGCTTCAGAGACACTAGTCCTGAGCCTTCCCTCCTGTTGTGTATTTCCTACATGTAACCAGTGGTAGAGGGACAGGGGTGGGAGTGAGCATATCAATATGGATTTTTTATTTTTCTCTCCCACCATTATGGAAGCACTTGCTTGGGAAACTACTAAACAAAAGGCTCAAGTCACTATTCTGGAGGTATACAGTTCCCAAAAGACAATTTTCTATTTCTATTTCTCCCTAACAGACAGGCACAAGAGAGGCAATAGACTAGTTCTGGATTGCTGGCTGGTGTGCACAGACTCTCATTCACAGGTAACAAGTCCATGTGAACCTAACTTGCCAAATTGCTATAATGAAGTGTCCGGCAAGAAACTGTTGATTCAAAGAGGCTGAAAAGACAAAAGTGAGAGCAGGCCTTGCCAGCAAAGCAAGGAGTTTGTACTTGTTCCTAATTTCTGCTGTAGGTTTCAAATATCTCTGTGTTCATTTAGCCAAGGTCATGACCTGAGACTCTATTACAAAAGGCAACCTGTATATTTACTTAGGGTTACCATATTTAAAAAATAAAAAAAGAGGACACTCCACAGGGCCCTGGCCCCACCCCTTTCCCCACCCCCACCCCTTCCCCAAAGTCCCCTTCCTCCCTCCCAGACACGCGAAAAGGGCTGCCCAAGCGCTAGCGGCTTCACGGTTTGCCGGGCAGCCCCCAGACCCTGCACCCCTGGCCGGTGCTTCCCCAGCGCAGCTGGAGCCCGGGAGGGGAAGTGCCCAGCTGTGGGCGCAGGGTCTGGAGGCTGCCCGGCAAACCGTGAAGCCGGTAGTGCTCGGGCTTCGAGCAGCCCCCATGCCTCCGGACCCTGCGCCCCCGGCCGGGCGCTTCCCCTCCCGGGCTCCAGCTTCTGTGCTCCTCCCCTGACTCTTCGGCTCTGTTTAAAAGCCGAGCTGCCTGAGTGCTCCGGCTTTGGGCAGCCCCCATGCCTCTGGACCCTGCGCTGCCGGAGCAGAGCAGCTGGAGCCCAGGAGGGGAAGTGCCCGGCCGGCGGCTGGGGTCCAGAGGCAAGGGGGCTGTCCGAAGCCAGTAGCGCTCGGGCAGCTTGGCTCTTAAACAGAGCCGAAGAGTCAGGGGAGGAGCAGAGCAGATGCGGGAGGGGAAGTGCCCGGCCGGTATTTTCCCGGACATGTTCGGCTTTTTGGCAATTCCCCCCAGACAGGGGTTTGATTACCAAAAAGCCGGACATGTCCGGGAAAAAACGGACGCATGGTAACCCTAATTTACTACCCTGTTATAAAAGGAATGTTTCAAAATCCAAAATCAAATGAGGCAAATTTTTTAAAGTCAAAATTCTATGTGCACAATCTGACTCTGCAGTATTCACCCCAAGCTATTGTGCATCCAGCTGTCTCATTGCTGCTTCAGATCCAGACAGCTCTAGCCACAATATTTTGGAACAAATTAATAAAAATTGTAAAAGATCTGGAGTAGGTATGGATGCCAAATTAGATAAACTCATCTCTCAAGTAAATGATTTGGAGAGCCAGGTGAACACTGTTGAATCCCAACCACCTCAAACAAAAAACACTGCTGATGACAAGGAGGGCCTAGCTCAGTCAGCTCACCTGACATGCAAGAAGAATAAAGTTTCAGTATGTTCAATAAAATTGCTCATCGACTTCTAGACAGGGAAGATTCTGGGGGACTACTGGCCTTTTAAAAAAATGAGATTCGTGTGATATTTAAATGAAGTATTCAAGAACAGCCTATCGACCTGGAATGAGCTTGTGAAGTTGCTCTCAAAGCAGAAGTGCCATCTGCATGATTTTCTTCAAAGTCTCAAACCTGAGGGACTGAGATAGGGTCTTAAAAGTAGGTTATAGAAAAGAAGGCTTTATACTGTTAGCATTCGTTAATATTCAGCTTTAGTAGTCTCAGAAATCCATCTCAAGGCACACAAAAATGAAGAAATGTGTCCAATAAAGAGAAGCTTTACAAACAAAGATAATGAAGCACCGTAGTTCTACACTCTGGTTACCTCTGGATGCAATTTCTTGGCAAGGAATAGATTTTCTGGGAGCCAGCCACTATGAAAACCTGTGTAACAAGATTTTAAATTAGCATCACACCTAACAGCATGGGTGCAGACAAGGAACCATGGACTGTACCCATGATAGATTCTCAGGAATCATACTGTGCTGTAAGATGAATGCTGAGGGCTCTGAGTAACCACTTCACCCTTCTTTCCACTTGGGAGACAGCAGTGAGAGGAACATCAGGGTGTCTTTTTATTTAAAAAAAAAAAAAAAATCCCCCCCAAAAACCCAAGAACTCCTCTCTGAAACACTTGCTTCTCCAGCAGCAGGGGGCAGTGCTAAGGGCTGACACACTCCACAGCAGCATCCTGATGTTATTAGAAATCTCATCCTCACAATGTGAACACTTGGCTTTACACTGGCTTGTTGACTGATTGATTAGTTCTAACCACACCTGAGTCGTCCTTCATTTCCGTGCTCCATTTGCTGCCATACTTCGTTGTCCTACCACTGCACTTCTACTCTCTCTCTTTTAACAGTGCTTCCCCTCTGCCTCATTCATCTCAATGGGAGAGCTTCCCTCTTTCTTCCATTCTTCTTTCTCCCACTGTCCTCATCCACTCCTTACCATTTCCCTCTCTCTCACTTCTACCTAAACTATGCTTAAAAAGATAACTTTATTTCTTTACAATGAATCCAGGGCCTTATTTTTAAAATCAAGCATGTGCTTAAGTGCTTTGCTTAAGTGGGGCCTTAGTTTCACTGTCTCACATCTCCATTTGTAAAATCTCAATAATGCTTCCTTTCCCATACTCGTTGTCTTATTTGTGCCATGTCTAGCACAGTGGAGTCCCTATCTGAGTTGTAGGTTCTGTCATAATACTAATAATGATGATAAAGGCACCTAAATAAACATGGACAGATTTACGGAGATATGGAGCACCCTCAGATCCCCATTGAACTTAGTGGTACTCACTAAATTTTGGCCTTTCTCTTTTTACTCCTTTTGGGGGACAAACTTACTCCAGTCTCAAAATTCTGGCCAGCTTTTGCATAATATATACAATCATCTAAGCACATTGTGTATTTTTAATACACAAACAAGGGGGTTTGCCTATATGCTCTATGAATGTCAGTACAATTTTGCTGCAAGACTTCTGATTGAGTCTCATATGTACTGCACTGTGTTTTTCTTTGTCAATTTAAAAATTAATAAAAGTTAATTAAAATTTATTAATAAAATTTAATAATAAATTAATAATACATTTAAAGAAAACCTTCCAGAAGAACAATACATTCATGTATGTGTTTTAACAGTACCTTGGCTTACACACCACTACTTTGCGCATGGTAATCAGCCACCAGGTCGAGCATCAGGAGAATATTTTGTTTTTATTATAAAGGACCTTACAAACAAAAAAACGTTTTCCTCTTCCTGGTGAAATCCCAACTACTAAAACAGAGAGACCATTTTAGGCCCCAATTCTGCAAAGAATTACGTGCATACTGAGCATTTAGGTAACCCCCCCCCTAAATGTAACAGAATTACTCCTGTGCTTCAAGTTAAGCTTGTTTATAAGTTTTGCAGGGCCTTAATTATGAAATATATATGCCATAAGTAGGCCCTTACCAAATTCACAGCCACGAAAAACGCGTCACGGACCGTGAAATCTGGTCTTTTGTGTGATTTTTACCCTATACTATACTCATTTCAGGTAGGAGACAAGCGTTTCTCAAATTGGAGGTCCTGACCCAAAAGGGAGTTGCAAGAGGTCATAGGGTTATTTTAGGGGCATCATGGTATTGCCACTCTTACTTCTGTGCTGCCTTCAGGGCTGGGCGGCCAGACAGTGGCGGCTGCTGACTGAGAGCCCAGCTCTGTAGGCAGCAGTGCAGAAGTAAGGGTGGCAATACCATTCCATGCCATCCTTACTTCTGGGCTGCTGCTGGCGGCAGCTCTGCCTTCAGAGCTGGGCTCCCACCAGGAGCCGCCGCCCTCCAGCTGTGACGGCAGCACTGCCGTCAACAACAGCGCAGAAGTAAGGGGTGCAGTACCGCAAACTCCCCATCAATAACCTTGCGACCCCATCCCAACTTCTTTTTTTGGGTCAGGGCCCTTATAATTACAACACCATGAAATTTCAGATTTAAATAGCTGAAATCATGCATTTTATGATTTTTAAAATCCTATCACCGTGAAATTGACCAAAATGGACTGTGAATTTTGTAGGGCCCTAGCCATAATATAGTGTATTGCAGAAAGAAATGTTAGTCATAATTCTAAATGCTCAATGTTAGCAACTCATTTTGTTGTGCAATAAAATGTTTTCCTCTTCCTTTTTTATTTAGCATTTTATAATAATCTCTTCACTTTAAATATTATAATTTATAAATAAAGGACTGTATTTAGGCAAGAGGAAATTAGTATGTACGGAAGGACACAGCTGGCTGGGAGTGATGTCTGTTTTCTATCTTTCCTGTACCATATTTTATTTCATCAGCTAGTGTGGAAAGCAGGAGCTGGTGGCTGCTTGCTTGGTGATCTCTGTACATTTCATATGATCTATCGGGCTGTGAGAAAACATAATTCCAAAATCCTTAGTTTCCTCAGTAACTATCTCTGCACTTGTCTAAATCTCAATTCTAATGTGTGTGGCACATAATTCTATTTAAATAATCATTGTATATGTCTGCTCACATAATCACACATTCATGCAGACACTCTGTCAGACAGAGGGATGGAAAATGGGAAGGGTAATCAGGCCATCTACTGTATGACATGTGAGCTTGGGGTTTTTTACCTGAGAAATGTAGTTTTGTACTCTACATTTAATACTGAAGTATTGCTTTCTGAAAAGTATTGCTTTATGTGCCCCCAAAATGGACACATCGATTAGCAGTAATACCACTCCATAATTTTATTAATTAACACTATTTGAGTCTTAATTGTCCCGCAGTTAATTTTGAAAATAACATTGGATTCAAATAAATATTTTCTTGATTTGTTTTTCTTGAAATTAAATCTTTCTAAAAGGGTTTCAGATAAATTGTATCCATGCTATGTAACAATTCTGCAAGTTTGGTAGACATTGGAATACTTTATTTCTACTATCATACAGGACTAGTGATAAATTAAAATAAGATTTACTGAAATGTGTTAAGAAATCTACAGCATTTGTTTGGAGGTTTTTGTTTGCCACTTTCTCTCTTCACTTCCTATATGGTAAAAGTTTTAACGGCTCTGAAATGAAGAAAACTTCCTCTTGTACAATTCTACTTTGGTTGAGAAAAATGGTTAACCCTGAGCAACTGAGATTTAAAAAAAAGAAGTTATTGAAGTTACTTTCTCAAGTTAGTTTGAATTTTGAGTGTATGTTTAATATTCACACTGGAATGTAGTGAATGATGGGTGTGTGCACTTAATGACCCTGATTCTTCACTGTAAGATCTATAGTTTTTACCCCTTGTCAGCATATATAACTCTACCAAATTGGGTCCCAAGCTGGTGAACACCTAGACTCATAAATAACTTCACACTTTACACTGGCCATGTGCCTAGGATGTGTGTTTGAGGATTAGGGCCTCACGATATTAGCATTTTACATCCATTTTACTCTCTGCATTCACTTCGCACAGGTGTAAATGTCTACTTATGTGAGAGGCATGGAAGATTAAGGGCCAGTGTGTTGATTTTGAAAGAGAGATTTCTCAAAGGATAACTAAGACATAACTGCTGACAGAGAAGTATATGAGACCATAAGACAATTTTTGCAGACTGTTTTAATGCTATATAAACCTCGTAAACTAATTAACAGACTACATGAAAGTAAGGCATGTGCATAAGTGTTTGCAGGAAGCGGGCCTTATTTGCAAATTCTTAAGAAGATTCATTCTGTACCCAAATAATCAGTATTTTAAATTTGTGGATGATATTCTGTATACAGAACAAAGAGGCTGAATTTCTGTGGTAAGTGCTCTAACTAGTGTCTCCCTAACATGCACTATATATAGTTTGTCTGTGTGTGCATTATAAATACAGGGTCCAAGACCCTCAACTGCAGCTGAGGAGTTCTTGACTTGGCACTCAGCAGTAGTGCAAATAGACTGCTGGCTTCCTACGGTCCCAAGGGACTAATACGTTAGCTGTGGATCACTGGAGTAAAAGAAAGCCATGGTCACATCTGCTTCCTGTCCAACCCCGCCTCCAAACACAGCCCATATGCCAACACCGGGAGTTGGCAGGTGGTATGATATGGCAACTAGCTGTACACCACTAGAAGATCGCCCTACACTGGGACGAGATACCAGCAACATTGCTTTATGGCTGCGTTGATGTTTGTGCATCATTGTATTTAAGCAAATAAGGCATGCCCTTTAGGATCAGAATAGGCTCCAATGGTTTTTTATATTTTGTTCTCAGTTAGATTTATTCCTCTTAAAAGCATGATTTCACCATGCTCCTCTGAGAGATGGTGCATCTTGACCTTGGAAGGACATTGCTCTAGATGAAGACTGTTTCCTAGCTCTACCATTTGTAAAGCAGTGGGGAAAAATAGGTCACAGTGGCAGCTCATCTTATAAAGAAGAGGTTTAGAGCAAGTATAAAATATGATGTGCTTTTATGCTTCTCTTATGTGTGTTTATTCACATATCACTATTATGAGGTGGTCCAGTGGTTCAGTTTATCATACACTGCTAGTTCTACTTAGCTAGGTGCCTGCAGTTGGAGAAATATGGTAGCATCAATTATGCAAGGCTCCTTCAAGGATCATTTGAACAGAAGTCTGCTGAATACTAAATAGACATTTAATAGCTTTTACACTGGCAGGGTTCATTTAGTAATCTCTCAGACAGAATCAACAACTCATAATTGTGCAGAAGCAGGGCTTGTGCCGGTATTTTAATAAGTGCTCTGACGAGTGTACATTAGTATTGAAGTACCATTGACTTTAGCTTACATGTTAAGGAAGTGTCAATCTACCTTTCTAGGATCTAAAAAAAAAAATCTGTTAGAGGGCCTGGCAGTCCCCTCACTGTCACTCATTACAGTAGTAATAGGGTCATTCCATGTTGTTTGATATAAATTTCTGTGTCCAAACCAAGGCATCCTGCTTTAATCTGTCATTTAACTTCTGAGACCAGAAGTATCCACTTTGTCAGCCTTCTGTAAAGCCAGCTTGCTTGCTTGCTTTCTTAAAGGTACATGCAGCAATAAAACAAAAAATAAACAAGGGTTGGGGAAATTTTTAACCTAACAAAACCACAGTCCTATTCAGACAAGTGGTTTTCTTTTTAAAACCTATTATGTCATTTTTGTGCATGTGTTTCCTGATTTCACTGTGGATGCTTTTTTTTTAACAAAAGCTTTTAGTTTGTAGAGCTGGTCAAAACATTTCATTCAGATCTTTGTAGACAACCAAGGTCCTTTTTTCAAAACTGGAAACTTTTGCAAAAAGCTTATGGGTTTTTGCTATTACAAATTGCAAATTACAGAATTTTACGGGATTTTGAGTAGGGTGGTTGTTTTTTCCTTCTCCCCAATTTTTCTTTTTGCCACTCTGCAACTTGTCCAAACTGCCTCAACCTTTGAAAAGTTACAAATAGCAACAGGCAACAATTCTTTCAAAAGAAAACAGAGTGCAAAAATCTCTGGATATAATTTTTTTCTATGGCATTCAGTGGCCAAATAAATACATAAATAAGAGAAAACGTTCAAAGAAAATTTCATGACAAACGTAATGGCCAAAAATAATTTTGGAATGGAAAAATTAAAAAGCTGTAAAGGAGAGATTTTGTTTGTTTTTGACTAGTTCTGTTGGTTGGTAAGCAGCTTTCAGAGATCATCATGGTGTGATTCCCTTGTAGAGGAGTCAGTTAATTCCATGGTGATAAATTGAGATGCCACAAACATTGGATTGCGATGTCACTAAAAGATTCAGTCAAGGAGAGGAGTTTCCATGGGATATGTGGAAAAACACATTGTGGGGTCTTTACTGAGTTCATGGGGCGTGACAAAAGGGAAACGTGATCTTAATGGGGTAGTGCTTATAGGGTAGCCAAGGAGTGCATGGGAGATTTCTACTAGGGGTATGGCTTGCTAACCACACATGAACTGAACCCTGTAGTGTTCAGAGAAGAATCTGAACTTTTAGGATCACATATCCAAACTGAGCCGCTGAGCATTTTGAGCTTGAATGGCACTAATCGGGAATACAAAGATAAGAAAACAAAAAAATCCCATACCCTTTTATTCGATTAATTCTAAAAGGTCTCATAAAAAATAATCCCTTTCCTCTTAGCAAGGAAACGCACATAAATAAAATTGCGCCCAAGTGGGAAAGGCATCGACTGCACAGCAATTGATGAGAGCTGCCTAGCTCATGTCCTGCTTGTGTGATAAACGATGACATTGCATGTCTGCCCTTGCCGTAGGAGGATACAGTCAAATACGACATTGCAAAATATTTTAAACAGTAACTCCCTCTTGCAAAAATTAATACTGCTAAATAAAATTGTTTCTTCCTCTCCCTATTTAAAGATACAAATTTAGAAAGGGTAAATAACCATCTACTGAAGCAATAACTAGCTTGCTGTGTAGTTTTTCTTTTCTTATTCCAGCAGTATGTATACTCTGACTGGTATGTCATTGGGAGTCTTCTGCTTGTCCCTCTTTGGACACTCTTCATCTTTTGTGGTCTTCCTGTAGAGCTTCCTGTGTACTGCACTTTGATGATACTGTGTGACTCAGCAATATGGGTAGTGTTTTACGCATCTGACAAATAATAAAACTGCAACAGGGCTATGTAGTAAGAGTCTCCACTCTAATCCACATCAGAATGCTGTATCCTGAATTTACAGGAAGATGCACTTCTGTGATCTAGCAGACTGTTTCTGTTTCTAATTTCTGTAATCTAATACAGTAGAACAGACTATGGGGAGGCAGCCTTTTGTGGCTGCATCCCAAACAGATGTTATAAGCTTCTGGCTGTACTGAAACCAACACCATCTTCAGAAGCCTTGATAACATAAAATAGAATGAAATTGTGGCAGTTCAGACATTTTTAGTATAATTTTTGTGTCCTGTACTGTTGCAGTAAAGTATATGGGAATTAGATTTTATTATCTGCTTTCCTCTCAGGAAAGAAATTTAAAATTAGGTTCTTCTCATGAAACCATCTCAGTGAGAGAAGATTTAAAGAAATATATTTGGGGGAAGGTTTGGAGCAAATGTTAAGAGTGTTACAAATAAAAGGAGCTTGACAATTGACATATAGGCTGAAATGTTGAGAACCTACTTCTAATGTAAGGATTAATCTCAAAAGATAAATTTGTTCATTAGTGCTTCTCCAGTGTTTAGATGGGCTCATTAAATCATTATCCTTTGAACATGACATAATTATTGGACTCTTTCAAGGTGCCAAGTAAGCTTCCCCCCTACCTTTATTTGATTTTTTTTTAAAAATAGAGGCCATTCTAGACTTGGTGATTGGATCCCTTTGATGGAGTCAGTCTCTGGTCAGTCACCTGTGGTATCCTGCATCATTGATCAGGTGCAATTGCCTTTTGTTGGAAAAAAGAATGGGGTGAATAAACAAGAACTGCCTGGAACTGGAAGGACATAACAGTCAGAAGCAGGCTGACAAGCCTATCATGTACATGGCAGTTGTTGAAGCCTGATGGGGATCTCAGCAGGATATTTGTTGAGCTCAGCAGCACATAACTTGGAACTGATCACATGGGTCTGACTCTCCAGTGACTTATATCTTGGGTAGTCACTTACATCTGTGTAACGTGATGGCAGGGTGGTTGTAAAATGCTTCCCTTCTGATTTTACTCCCACTTCGAACAGACGTTGACTATACAAGGTGCAAAGCAGAGGGGATTGAGGCCCATATGTATTAAAAATAAGAAACACTGCATTCAAGTAGTTGTAGGGCTGAGCCAGCAAACAGAACTGCAGTGCTATGATGTGGGGTTAGCAATCAGAAGCCAATAGTTTTAGTAACATTACACAGAATAGTGAACAAAGGAAATACTAATGGAGATTAGCTACATTTAGAGAAGCTGCGAGTGTGGCTTCTGATGATGAGCAAATATTTTATGCACATTTTTACCACACAGTGTTTTTGTATCTCAAACTTGATTTGATAAGTACTTTATAGACTAGGAGGTATTTGATCAATCAGCTGCCACGTTGTGATGTTTCAGGGATCCCCCAGAGCTCAGGGGTCCTGTCACCACCTGCCCTGTAACTTTGGGTGCCTTAATGCTTATGCTTAAGTATAGATTGGATGAATGGACTATAAGATGGATAGAAAGCTGGCTAGATTGTTGGGCTCAATGGGTAGTTGGCAGCCGGTATCAAGCGGAGTACCCCAGGGGTTGGTCCTGGGGCCGGTTTTGTTCAACATCTTTATTAATGGATGGTGGGATAGATTGCACCCTCAGCAAGTTCGCGGATGACATGAAGATGAGGGGAGAGGTAGATATGCTGGAGGGTAGGGATAGGGTCCAGAATGAACTAGACAAATTGGAGGATTGGGCTAAAAGAAATCTGATGAGGTTAATCAAGGACAAGTGCAGAGTCCTGCACTTAGGAAGAAAGAATCCCATGCACTGCTACAGGCTGGGGACCGACTGGCTAAGCAGCAGTTCTGCAGAGAAGGACCTGTGGATTACAGTGGATGAGAAATGGGATACGAGTCAGCAGTGTGCCTGTGTTGCCAAGAAGGCTAACGGCATATTGGGCTGCATTAGTAGGAGCATTGCCAGCAGATAGAGGGAAGTGATTATTCCCCTCTATTCAGCACTGATGAGGCCACATCTGGAGTATTGCGTCCAGTTTTGCGGCCCCCACTACAGAAAGGATGTGGACAAATTGGAGAGAGTCCAGCAGAGGACAACGAAAATGATCAGGGTGCTGAGGCACACGATTTACATGGAGAGGCTGAGGGAACTGGGCTTGTTTAGTCTGCAGAAGAGAAGAGTGAGGGGGGATTTGATAGCAGCCTTCAACTACCTGAAGGGGAGTTTCCAAAGAGGATGGAACTTGGCTGTTCTCAGTGGTGGCAGATGACAGACAAAGGAGCAATGATCTCAAATTGCAGTGGGGGAAGTCTAAGTTGGATATTAGGAAACACTGTCTCACTAGGAGGGTGGTGAAGCACTGGAATTCATTACCTAAAGAGGTGGTGGAATCTCCATCCTTAGAGGTTTTTAAGGCCTGGTTTGACAAAGCCCTGGCTGGGATGATTTACTTGGTGTTGGTCCTGCTTTGAGCAGGGGATTGGACTAGATGATCTCCTGAGGTCTGTTCCAACCCTAATCTTCTATGGTTCTATGAATGCTGTGCAGCTGTGGCTCAGAGCCCTGACACCAGTAACCAGCCCACAAGCATAAAGGTCTCACCTTGGCTTCTGCCAGCCTAGTTACTCCTTGCAGATTGACACCAACAGTCCTTCCATTCCCGCGTCTCCCCAGAGCCATCCTTCCTGAGTTCTTAACTACCAGGCACTCTGACTTTTCTGGTTCATCACCCCGAAGGCATGAAATATGCCCCCGAGTTATCAATTCACTTTGGGGTTCACACTCCGTACAGTTTGCACACCAGAACCTGTTTGGGGTAAATAGAAACAAAGTTTGATTAATGGAATAATCACAGTATCAAGGATGAAATAGTAAGGAAAAGCAAATACATACAATTTACACAGAAAATCATTATAAAGAGGCAACTTCAGGCTTTACACTTCTATATTAATAAATTCCTTTTTCTAATATAAGCTACCTATTGCTTCTGAATGCAATAGCACCACACCCCCTGCTATAGAGGGAATACAGCGTTTCACATGCAGCTTCCTGCTTAAAAGCTGCCTCAGTTTCTGGATGAAGACTTCAGTTTCAAGCTTCCTTTAAAAGGGCTTTTTAAATTTTTTTTTTTTTACACTTATGATTAGAAAATTCTGGCTGTGATGTCTCAATGTTGTTATTCACTGTAATGGTACAGAATTGGGCCCTTGGTTGCTTAACTTTTGTTGCACATGTTAGTCTTGACCTTTTAACCTCACTTTCCCTCTCTGCAAGTTGGGAAAATTTCCTACCTCTGTAGAAATGCTGTGAGGATTAATTGGTTAATGTCTGTAAAGCTCTTTTGAAAATATTAAGTTCTGTACATGTGATAAGTTTCGTTGTTCTCTTTTTTTTCACTTTTTTTATTTTTTTTAATTAAGACAACCAAGCAAACTCAGTGTAAAATCCTTACATTATTAGTTCATGGAAGAAAACATCTTCATCTAGCTTTTAAACAACGTAGAGAGGTTCCTTATTTGAGCCTGTTATTCTTTCTTTATGTATCTTAACTGAATGGAGATGTTACTCTGGAATGGCACAAGGTATTTCCATTTCCTGGTCCCCAGGGCTAAGTGTACTATTATGGTCTCGAAACCCTGTCTGATGGCAGAAGTGAAAGGCTCAGGGCCAGATCTTCAGCAATGCTCTATACTTTGAGCTACTCAGCATGTACAGAAAGATGGAAGCTGGCTTAAACAGTCAGCTGCAGAATCCTTGGTTGTATATCACATGCTTCCAGGCTCTGCATCACCCTCTTGCCCCTAATCCTGGTGCAGGAAGTATACTGAAGGTATGCGGAGGAGTGGCCAGTGGTGTCCCCTAGGCTGGCAGAGTGACACCCAGAAAGTCGTTTCCAGCTGATGTAAGCTAGAGCAGCCCTGAGACTGTTCAAACGTATGTTGTGGCCAAACCATCCTACAGAAGTTCCCAGGGTCAGGGGAGTAAAAAGGTGTCATACCTCCAAATTTGTTTCCCTCCTAAGGTCTGTCCTGAATGTAGCTGGGTTGAACCCAGCAGTTTGGCCCTAAGAGTGATCTAGCATGGATTGAGGGTGCTCACCACCTCACAGTAAGTGCTTAGGACTCACAGAGGACCGCTCTGGATTTGGCCCCATGTCTCCCACATTACAGGAGAGTTTAATCTAGAAAACATAAGTCACTCAAAACCAGACCCTCTGCCTTCAGTTTTTTAATGTATAATATACACATTTGCTTTTAGATGTTACTGATTAATCAAAATGTATCTGGCTGAGGAACAAAACAAGCTATTTCTCTGAGATAATCAGAAAACAGTTTGTCCTTACTGTTACAGTAAGCAACTGTCATTCTACCATCAGTATCTATCAGAACTGATTTATTTGTTTTTATTTTTTGACTCAAATGTTGTCTTTGAATATATGCAGATCAATAAA
Source organism: Trachemys scripta elegans (assembly GCF_013100865.1). Classification (NCBI taxonomy): domain Eukaryota; kingdom Metazoa; phylum Chordata; order Testudines; family Emydidae; genus Trachemys; species Trachemys scripta. The sequence goes on along the minus strand of NC_048303.1, from coordinate 95,843,687 downwards.
ATCTTGCACCTCCTTTTCATCCAAGAACAGAATGTGGCCACAAGACTAAGGTGGATATCTCTCTTTTAAAGAAATCTCATAATTTTCAGTTCAATATTGACATTGCACAGATAGACCATTATCTGTTCCTAATGCTTTTTCTCCTGTCATTGTTTTTTAAAGCAATACATTGTCAAGTAATATGTGAAATACAGAAATAACTTGTTTTTTAAATTTTGTGGACAAATATTTTTAGGAAGTGAAACTCCATATCATACAAATCAATTGTCAGTGATTTAGCTGTACTTCAGCTTCTAAACACTGCAATTTATAATGCAATTTACTTAAAAAAATCCTTAGTATCACTATTCAGTATATAAAAAACAAATGGTAAAACTACAAACTTGAACAAATCCAGTTTCTCTTTGCTTGGTCAAGAGACAGGAGCTCCAGTAACCTTCCTTTCATATGGTGAAATGAATGCTGTCTCGTCTGGCACTGGCTCTTCTCAGTATTTAAAAAGAAAATCTCCATTCTCTGCTAAAATGTTTGTCTGTATTCAAAAGCTTTTTAAAATAGGTTACTAAATTATACTAACAGTTTCAAAACCCAAGGAAAAGCTTCCAGTTGTTCCTTTGATGTCAGTGTTTTTATGTTTGAGGCTGGTTTTGACAAGGGGATGTAACTGAACTGCTCATTCCATTTTTAGTTGGAGATCTTCTCTAATTTTCTATTTAAGGTTAGCAAAGCTGAATCCTTTGATAAGCTCTCCAATAATTAGGAGTCATTTGTAACTTGCAGCGCTTGTGCTCAGTTATTTTATAACAAATACAATTTAATGGTTTTTCTCCCTCTAGCTCCCTCCCCTCTCCTGCCCCTCCCCTTTTTTTATACAGTGCCTTTAAATCTTCTAGAATAGCTCTTTGGATTATATGAAAACAAAAAGATAGTGTTTGTGGGCTGAAAAGAACTCAAACATAGCTGAAGGGGGGAAGTTAAAAATCCTTTCCCTAGATTCACAATTCCTTTAATAAAATGGTAGTAAACACAAGAGGATTTATGCTTGAAAGACAGATTGCCATGAGTTTATTCAGGCTGTTCCCCCTCCCTCTCTCTCTCTCTCTCTCCTCCCTTCATTAAATCATTTTTTATCTCACCTCATGACAGAAAAAGACTGACTCTGTTGGCCAATGTGTTCCCTGCCCCCACCACTTTTAGTGTTGTATGTGTACAGCATATGTCACCGATTCATGTGACTTGCAGACAGATAGCATATTCATACAAATGTAATCTGCAGTCCATAGGTCAGTCAAGTTTGATGTGTTGACAGGGAGGGTCTGCAGAACTAGCACAGTCAGCTTCATCTTGCAGAGAAAACCACTAAATTAGGAATCAATTAAGATATATTTTATGATTACTCCATGTGCTAGTACGGACTGTTTGGTTTTTTTTTTTTTTTTTGTCCGCCCCCCCCCCCCCCTGAATTTGCATGTCAGGTTAGCAGTGAGTGAAGGAAGTTTTCATGCTTGTCCACCTCAGTAAAACAGCTACCATGGAAAATTTAACTGAAACTGAAATTACTCTTAAAATGCTAGGGCCCTATGTGGTCCTCACTATGCGGGCAGCAGGTCCATTAATAACTCCAGGGACAGCTTAACGTCCCAACACAGCCCATTATGTGAAAATCCTCTTTTTGTATAACAGACTGAGCAGTTTCAAGAATCCTAAAACCTTTAATTCCTGGTGGAAATGGGAGCGACTCCATTGATTCCAGTGACCTGGGGCTGTACTTGGCCCAAAATTATTTCAGGCTGTCACCAGGGAGATATGTGACTAAGCCTTAATTTATGATGGGCCCACTGGTTGAACTCATACTCATGCTGATGAGCAGTTGCTCACATTGATATAGGATTACTCACATGCGTAATGGCTCAGCATGAGTGAAGGATCTGTAATCATGCTCAAAATATTTGGAAAATTAAAAGGACAGGCCCAAAACTGATTCCGTCTGTCCAAAAATTAAAAAACAAAATTGCAGTGGATTTCTAATTGTTCTGGGAGTGAGGGGCAAATCTCAACCTTCCAAAATGTGTATCCAGCAGTATTAAAATCCCAGCACTGTAACACAACAACAAACAGAGGATGCTGGACATGTTGCATTTGTGGATTGGTTTCAGATCTCCCTGATGGCTTAACTGTTGTGATCTTGCAGGTGATTATAATTGACAAGACTTGTGTTCTGCTATTGCTTGTGAGGGCAGAAACTTGGTCAGTTCTAAAGCTGCTAATGCAAGGCCAATTTTTGAAAAAAGCTCCAGGGGTAATCCTGGCAGTTACAGGCTGGTAAGCCTGACTTCAGTACCAGGCAGATTGGTTGAAACTGTAGTAAAGAACACAGACACATAGATGATATGTTGGGGACGAGTCAGTCAACATGTCTTTTGTAAAGGAAAATCATACCTCACCACTCTACTAGAATTCTTTGAGGGGGTCAACAAGCATGTGGCCAATGGTGACCCAGTGGATATAGTGTGCTTGGACTTTCAGAAAGCCTTGACAAGATCCCACTGCAAAGGCTCTTAAGCAAAGTAAGCTGTTACGGGATAGGAGGGAAGGTCCTCTCATGGATCAGTAACTGGTTAAAAGATAGGACACAAAGGATCAGAATAAATGATCAGTTTTCAGAATGGAGAGAAGTAATAGTGGGATCTCCCAAGGATCTATACAGGGGCCTGTGCTGTTTAGCATATTCATAAATGATCTGGAAAAGGGGGTACACAGTGAGATGGCAAAATTTGCAGCTGATACTAAATTATTCAAGATAGTGAAGTCCAAAGCAGACTGTGAAGAATTGCAACAAGATCTCACAAAACTGAGTGACTGGGCAACAAAATGGCAGACGAAGTTCAATGTTAAGTGCAAAGTAATGCACATTGGAAAAAAATAATTCCAATTATACACACAAAATAATGGGTTCTGAATTAGGTGTTCCCACTCAAGAAAGAGATCTTGGCGTCATTGTGGATAGTTCTCTGAAAACATCTGTTCAATGTGCAGCGGCAGTCAAAAGAGCTAACAGTGTTAGGAACCATTAAGAAAGGAAAGGAGAGTACAGATAACAAGGAAATTTAATGCCACTATATAAATCCCTGGGACACCCACACCTTGAATACTGCCCCATCTCAAAAAAGATATATCTTAGAACTGGAAAAGGTACAGAGAAAGGCAACAAAAATGATTAAGGATATGGAATAGCTTCCGTATGAGGAGAAATTAAAAAGACTGGAATAGTTCAGAGTAAATAAGAGAAGACTGAGGGGGGATACAGTAAAATACAACCATGCATGTTATGGAGAAAGTGAATAAGGAAGTTTTATGTACCCCTTAATATAATACAAGAACCAGGGGTCACCCAACGAAATTAATAGGCAGAAATCCCGTGCACAGGATATCCCTAAACCTCTGACTGTCAGAAGCTGGGTCTGGATGACAGGGCCATCAAAAACTGAGAATTTCTTTATACATTATTGGCCATCTCATTTAGCAAAGTGGAGAAGAGGGAAAAAAATCAATAAGAAACAAATGGAAAATAAATTGAAATTCACTTAGCAGTGTCTTAGACACGAGAATGATCATATTACTTTTGTTTGCTTCAATATATTTAATAGTATTTTTCCTCTAGATTCTGTATATGCCTGTCCTGTCCTTTACTCTGTCTGTCTGTCTGTCTGTCTCTCTCTGTGTGTGTGTGTGTGTGTGTGTGTGTGTGTGTGTGTGCAGGATCTGCACTACTTGGCAGGAAAAATATTAGCAGTTCAAATCAGGAAGACGTTGAACTAATTAATTTTAGCCCTGCTTCCAAAGAAGTAATTGCTGAAACTTCTTTAAAAAGTCTACAGAGGTAGTAATCTTGCACCTTCTCACAGATGTGAAATACTGCCAAAGAACATATTGGCCAGGATGTAGTTGGTTGTGTCTGTCTGTCTCTGTCATTCTTGGCTCTTTTGAGTACAGAGAATAAGTTGCCAGGTGTCTGGTTTTCAATTGGAAAGTCCAGTTGAAAAGGGAACCTGGAAGCGTCCAGTTAGATGTACTGACCGGACACTAAAAGGTTACTGCGGTTGGGTGGGGGGGCAGAAGTGGCAGCACCCACAGCAGCACATATGCACTGGCTCGGGCAGCCCTTGAAGAGAACGGTTTGCAGGGCTGTGGAAGAGGACAGAGTGCAGGGGCCCACGGCGAGTGGGGTAAGAGGCTCCCAGTGACATGGAACGTTCCCTGGGACGGAAGGAACATGAGCTGACCCACCAGCTGGCTCTTCCACTGCCCACACTCTCAGGCAGCTTCAGGGTGGGGAGGGCTCAAGCAGGCGGGGAAGAGGCTGCCATGCAGGAGGGCCGCATCCTAACTTGCCAGTGGGTTTGCCTGGCTGCTCCCATGTGGCTGCAGCGCTCTTCTGACCTGTACTCCCAGGCAACCTGTTGGATCTGGGATTTGCAAGTCCCTTGGGGCTGCTCACTCTGGAGTTGAGGGCAGGAGAACAGTGAACAACGGGGAAAGAGAGGAGAGTAGCAAGCAGGAGCGGGTTCTGTGGGAAAGAGATGGAGCATGGGTGTGCCTGGGGGAAAGAGGCAAGGGCAGGGCTGGGGCCTTGGAGGAAGAGATGGAGCAGGGCCTCAAGGGGGAAGAGGCAGGGTAGTGGGAGTCCAGTTTTCAGACATTAGAAAGTTGGCCATCCTACGAGAGGTTAACATCCATGCCATCTATTTGAGGTGTAGATACTATGAAGATGGACATTGGGCAATCAAATTAGGATTACCTACCTAACTTTATCTACCTAATTCGTAGTCCTGTTTGTACCACCTACTCTGTAGTTCCTTGGCCTTTTTTTTTCTATTTGATTCGCAGCTTTTGCATTCCTTATTAGTTAAATAGCAACTTTCTATAGTCATTGATTGAATTAAACCTCCGTAAAGTGATCACAGTAAATCAGGTGGAGACTATTATTTTCAATGCAAATTATTTGGTTCCTGAGGCTTAAAATAAATGGTGAGTCAAGATAACCAGTCATTTGAATTAAGTGGGAAGGAAAGTCATTTTCTGGTCATTTGGCCATGATATGTTGTTGTTGGTTGCAGCAGCATGCCTTTCACTTCAGTCTTTCATACTCAGTGCTTACTGCTTTCTATCCACTTGATAAGGCCTTGATACTTTTTCCAGACACCTGTAGTAAAACCTACTAGCTGGAAATAAATGTAAACAAATAACAATAAGACTACAATTCCTATGTCCCTAAGATCCTGGGGCGACACCCATGTGAGAAACCTGGCACTCCAGATACCTCAGCTGCTAGGAGGGGGAGGGGTTGGAATTTATTTATTCATTCACTCGTAGTATCGCCCACTATATGCTAGGCTGGAATTTCTACTCCAATAAATTTTTGGCATTCTACCTGAGGGATCTATTCTTTATATTAGCCTCTAACTGTTAGGTGACTGATAAATGTGAAGTTCCAGCCCAGTCAAGCTGTAGGAGAGAAAAGGAGCCGCCTTTACCATCTCAAGCTGCCTGGTTTTTGCAAAGGGGCTGAATGAAGTGTCGGGAGGGGGGAACGCAGGTACTCTACCCTTCCTCCGGTTGCTGCAAGAGGGGGGAGAAGCTCTGATTCTCTATCCCTCCCCTGGTTGCCACAGAGTGGGGGAAACTCTTTCAGAGACTCTTATTTTTGGGGTTTTCTTCTCCTTGAATAACTATAGTATCTATCTCTGCTGCTTTCCCAAGCACTGGCAGCAGCATAAAATTCACATGATTCTTCAGTTTCACTACTGCTTCTGGGGTTCTAAACAGCCACTATTAAACTGACTGTAGAGTTGTAAATTTCTCTTTGCTACTGCTTGACAAACCTACGAACAGCTTCCACAGGCAGATGAGCTTCCTGGCTATAAACTCAGAAAGACAGAAAGACTGATTCAGCTTGGGGCCAATTTGAAACCAAGTTGTTGGGAGAAGGCCTTTGAGAAGAAATGACTCTCAGGCCTTTTCTACACTAGGAAATTAGGTCAGTATAACTACATCACTCAGGGGTCTGAAAAATCCACACCCCTCAGCGATGCAGTTAAACCAGCCTAACCCGTGGTGCGGACCTAATCTCCCGTTGACCTAGCTACCACTTTTCATTACGCATGCCATGTCCTACTTCATTGTGTATGCTCATTGAGTTCTTGGGTATTGTGTTGAGATTACCAACATAGGCCTTGGCTACACTTGCGAGTTGCAGCGCTGTAAAGCCACCCCCAGCGTTGTAACTCACTCCCCGTCCACACTGGCAAGGCATTTGCTGCACTGTATCTCCGTGGTTGCAGCGCTGCATGTACTCCACGTCCCCGAGAGGAATAGCATGTATTGCGCTGCTGCTGCGGCGCCAGTGTGGCCGCCCAATGCGTTTTGACTGGCCTCCAGAAGTATTTGGCAGTATCCCACAATGCCTGTTCTAGCCACTCTGGTCATCAGTTCAAACTCTACTACCCTGGCCTCAGGTAACCAATCATGTGACCCACCCTTTACATTCCCCAGGAATTTTAAAAATCCCCTTCCTGTTTGCTCAGCCACATGGCGTGGAGTGCTATCAGCGAATCTTTCCAGGTGACCATGCCTCCACGCGCCAAGTGAGTCCCAGCATGGAGCAATGGCGAGTTGCTGAACCTCATCAGTGTTTGCGGGGAGGAAGCTGTCCAGTCCCAGCTGCGTTCCAGCCGTAGGAATGACGATATCTTTGGGAAGGTATCAAAGGACATGATGGAAAGGGGCCATGACCGGGACACCCTGCAGTGCAGGATTAAAGGAGCTGCGGAGTGCCTACCACAAAGCCTGCGATGCAAATGGCCGCTCGGGTGCTCCCCCCGCGACCTGCCAATTCTACAAAGAGCTGGATGTGATACTTGGGGTTAACCCCACCTCCACTCCGAGCGCTACCATGGACACTTCAGAGCCGGTGGAGGGAGAGGGGAGGGAGGAGGAAAACGGGAGTGAGGGTGCTGGGCCGGATGGAGACACCCCGGAATCCCTGGAGCCATGCAGCCAGGAGTTCTTCTTGAGCCAGGAGGAAGGGAGCCAGTCGCAGCGGCTGGTACTTGGTGGAGGACAAACAGAAGAGCAGGTTCCTGGTAAGCGGGGTTTTTTTTGGGAAGGAATTTTTTCGGTGCGGGCTCTTTGGGAGAGGAAGATTAGGCATGCATGCCTAGATGTGGAATAGTGCATTGCTGTGGTTTATCACATCGCGGTAATCGGCCTCGGTAATCTCCTCGAATGTCTCATCCAGAACGTGTGCAATGCGCTTGCGCAGGTTTATCGGGAGAGCCACCATGGTCCTTGTCCCAGCCAGGCTAACGTGTCTGTGCCACTGAGCCGCGAGGGACGGGGGAACCATTGTTGCACACGGGCAAGCTGCATATGGGCCAGGTCGGAAGCCGCATTGCAGTAGAAGACCCTCCCTTGCTTCCCAGGTCACCCTCAGCAGTGAGATATCGCCCAGGACGAACTCCTGTGGAAAATGTTGGGACAGCGTTCAGTGTAGGTGCCCCCTGAAGCTGTTGCCTCTCCCCAAGGCACAGAAACCCAGAGGGCAGTGCAGCTCTGAAACAATCAGTCCCCCTTACTCACCATTTTGAGGCACCCGTGGGATATGTGTGCTCTGTTTTGGATGGGAAAATTATGCTATTGTGTAGACCCTGTGTGTTTTCTACTCCTTAAGTGCGGGGGGAATCATTACTCTGTCTGGTATAAACAATGCTGCCTCTGTTAAATGTTGCATTTTGCCTATATAGCTGCATCAACCTTGAGACCTCAGCCATCCCTCTTATCGCCTGCTCAGAGACTGCAAAGACTCAGGAAGAGATCGCGAAAAAGCAAAGAAGACATGCTGCAAGAAGTGATGCGGCAATCTATTAAAGAGAATGGGAAAGCACAGAACTGGAGGGGGAGAGAAAGCAGGATCCGCCAGGAAAACGCAGCGCACCGGTGGCAAAGCACGGAGCACTGGCAGCAAAGCACAGGTGAGCTCATAAGCATCCTGGAGCGCCAAGCAGATGCTATCCAGGAGCTCGAAGCCATGCAGAAGGAGCAGTACCGCAAGCGCAAATGCCACCCCCCCGCCCCCGCACAGCCCTTGTCCCAAAACTTTCTGTTGTGCCCCACTGTGACCTCTAACCCACTTTCCCCAACTTCCATGTTCTTCACACCACCAGCTGCCTCCAACACCAGTATCTTCACCACCCAGCCCTGAAAACCACGACCCATACCCTCTGCACTCAACCCCCATCACCATGCAGTATAGCTATCCTGAAGTGCAGCACTCACTGCACAGCACACCAGACAGGGCATAAAATCACAGATTTGTGTATCGTTCCCCACTCCACCCCCTTGTTTCTTTTCAATAAATACATTTTTTTTTCAATAAATGGATTTTTTGGCTATGAAAACATTATTTATTATTGCATAAAGTAAAAGACTCCTTAGCCCAGGAAATAAACAGGCACTGCAAGTCTGCTTAGCAAACACTGATTCCTAAAGATTGGAACTATCGCACTTCATTCCCGTGCAGGGCACCAGATATCACTGCTGGTTTTCAGCCGCAAATTGCTCCCTCAAGGCAGCCCTAATCCTTGCAGTCCCGGGCTGGGCTCCTGTAATAGCCCTGCTCTCTGGCTGTGCAAATTCAGCCTCCAGGTGTTCAACCTTGGAGGTCCATGCCTGAGTGAAGCTTTCACCCTTCCCTTCACAAATATTATGGAGGGCACAGCACGTGGATATAACCGTGGGGATGCTGTTTTCGGCCAAGTCCAGCTTCCCGTACAGAGATCGCCAGCGGCCCTTTAAATGGCCAAAGGCACACTCCACAGTCATTTGGCACTAGCTCAGCCTGTAGTTGAACCGTTCCTTGCTGCTGTCAAGGCTCCCTGTGTAAGGTTTCATGAGCCACGGCATTAACGGGTAAGCGGGATCTCCAAGGATCACAACGGGCATTTTGACTTCCCCTACCGTGATCTTCCGCTCTGGGAAAAAAGTCCCGGCCTGCATCTTCCTGAACAGCCAAGTGTTCCGAAAGATGCATGCGTCATGCACCTTTCTGGACCAGCCTGTGTAAATGTCAATGAACTGCCCACAGTGATCCACAAGCGCCTGGAGAACCATAGAGAAATACCTCTTCCGATTAACGTACTCGGATCCTAGGTGGGGTGGTGCCAGAATAGGAATGTGCGTCCCATCTATCGCCCCTCCACAGTTAGGGAACCCCATTTGTGCAAAGCCATCCACTATTTCCTGCATGTTACCCAGAGTCACGGTTCTTCTGAGTAGGATGCAATTAATTGCCTTGCAAACTTGCATCAACACGATTCCAACGGTCGACTTTCCCACTCCAAACTGGTTTGCGACCGACCGGTTGCTGTCTGGAGTTGCCAGCTTCCAGATTGCAATAGCCACCTGCTTCTCCACTGGCAAGGCAGCTCTCAATCTCATGTCCTTGCGCCGCAGGGTGGGGGCGAGCTCCTCACACAGTCTCATGAAAGTGGCTTTTCTCATCCGAAAGTTCTGCAGCCACTGCTCGTCATCCCAGACTTCCATGACGATGTGATCCCACCGCTCGGTGCTTGTTTCCCGAGCCCAAAAGCGGCGTTCCACGGTGCTGAGCATGTTCGTGAATGCCACAAGCAATTTCGTGTCGTACGCGTTACGTGGCTCGATAGCATCGTCGGCCTCCTCACTCTCGCTGTCACTTTGGATCTTAAGGAATAGTTCGACAGGCAAATGTGACGTGCTGGCGAGATAAGTCAGCATACGCCTCAGCAGTTCGGGCTCCTTTTCCCGCAGACAACAGATCGCGCTGCACAGAAACCGTTGAAAGATGGTGCCAAAGGTGGACGGAAACAAAGGGATTTCTGGGATGCGAAGCAATGCATCACGGTGCGTTGGGACAGGGCCCAGAATGCCCCGCACCCACGCCCCCTTCCCACAACCCATGGCGCCAGAATGGAAAGAGGTGCTCTGTGGGATAGCTACCCATAATGCACCGCTCCCAATGGCGCAGCAAATGCTGCAAATGTGGCTATGACAGTGCACTGGGCAGCTGTTAGTGTGGACAGACTGCAGCGCTTTCCCTACTCAGCTGTACATTCGCAAATGTAGCCAAGGCCAAAGGTACTAAGGTTGGCTGGCTGGCTGGCTAAGCAGCAGTTCTGCAGAAAAGTACCTGGGGATTACAGTGGACGAGAAGCTAGATATAAATCAGCAGTGTGCCCTTGTTGCCAAGAAGGCCAATGGCATCTTGGGCTGTATTAGTAGGAGCGTTGCCAGCAGATCATGGGAAGTGATTATTCCCCCTATTCGGCACTGGTGAGGCCACACCTGGAGTATTGCATCCAGTTTTGGTCCCCCCCACTACAAAAAGTATATGGACAAATTGGAGAATCCAGCAGAGGGCAACAAAAATGATTAAGGGGCTGAGGCACATGCCTTACTCGGCTTATTTAGTCTGCAGAAGAGAAGAGTGATTTGATTGCAGCCTTCAACACCTGAAGGGGGGTTCCAAAGAGGATGGAGCTCTGCTGTTCTCAATGGTGGAAGATGACAGAACAAGAAGCAATGGTCTCAAGTTGCAGTGGGGGAGGTCTAAGTTGGATATTAGGAAACACTATTTCACTAGGAGGGTAGTGAAGCACTGGAATGGGTTATCTAGAGAGGCGGTGGCATCTCCATCCTTAGAGGTTTTTAAGGCCCACTTGACAAAGCCCTAGCTGGGATGATTTAGTTGGTGTTGGTCCTGCTTTGAGCAGAGGATTGGACTAAATGACCTCCTGAGGTCTCTTCCAACCCTAATCTTCTATGATTCTATGTATGGCTACTTTGTACACAGAGGAGGGAGCCTTCTTGCAGCCTCTCAAGTAGCAAGGATAATTTGACCCTAGTTTGCTACAAAATGTGAATAAACATAGTCCGGCTAGGGCTAAATTTAAAACATAGCTGACAGTGAACCACAGTGCACACATTTAATTTTAAATTTACAAAAACTTCCTGGCAGCCCATATCTCCAAACCCCCAGTGTGGGGAGAGGGGAAATAGGTGAGGTTTGTGTATTCAGTCTCAGAAGCAGCCAGCCTCCATCGATAGTTCCCTTTAATTGAGAGCCCGCAGTCTTATATTTTTGGAATTCTTAATAGTTGTGTGTAGGTAACAGGCTTCAAATGTAACATTTTTGGTGGAAAGAAAGGACAAGAGATTTACCCCCGTCATATCATTTTGTGGTTCTTCTATACCCCTGGTAGCTAAAACTGTATGTCATTAAAGCATTGCATGAAATCATTAATCTGCCCTACTTGAGAAATAAGTATTACGGAGAGACTAAATACAATTTATTTAACTAGTGCAAATTTCCTTCTAGAGCCTGTTAGTCTGCCTGCTGAATTCAGAGCATAATCGTACTGGATCCAAAGGCGATGTTGCTAATCCTCCCTAATTGTGATATTAAAAAGCATCTAAAATACTATTGTACCAAATATATGGATTCTTCTTCATGCCAATTTGCATTTATAGTTGCACTTTAAATTGAATTTTGCTTTCAGAGTGCTTAGAACAGATGTGCAGCATTACAATAATGGCTTTTTTAATCTCTATGAAGATTTTGTGAGTACAAGGAGATTTTAGATTAGATTGTCATCTAGAAGATTGTGGAATCCTATCTCACAGGAAGTCCCATCAGTTGTCGAGTTCTAAACGACTCTACCCAAACCATTGGAACACATAGTGTAGGCAACAATTCTGCACATGTAGGGAGATGGACTAGATAAATGCTTCTCAACCTTACCCTGACCCCAGTCCCACAATCCTTTGCAATCGCACATTTCTAATTTGGTATATAACAATAGTAAATGTAGCCAGATGTTCTGCTGGATGCATATGTTATGTAGATATGTTTTAGATTTATATTGCATACAAGGTGGAGGCTGCAGGGTGGGATATTGCAACCTTGGTTCTCCCTGTAATGAGCACCACCATGCTTAGCTATGCAGATGGACCCGCTTCTGCATACTGTGGAGCCAGGTGAACTATGTCTGTTGAACAGAGGGGGCTTTGAGGTTTAGGCATCAGCTCCACGGCATTTTTAAACAGCCTACCCCAGAGTTTATTGCAATGAAGGGGGAGGGGCAGAGGAGGAAAGAGGAACTGCAATGGGGACAGAGCAAAGTCTGCTGAAGGAAGGTTATTGGGACTTGTATTACAGCAGCATCCAATCCGAATTGGGGCCTGTGACATTCCAGGGTTCCATCCAGACCAGTGAACCTGGGGTACCTCACAATGCTTTGCTGCTGTAGCTTCCAACCTAGGCTCCTCACAAACAGCATACAGATTACACTTATGTATAGCCACAGCCCTGGTCCAGCAACTCTGACCCCAGCAGCCTGTCAGCAAACACCAGCCACACTCCTTCCTGCAGCCTTGTTACTTGCAAGGTGACCCCAACACATTCCCAGTCTTCCCCCCTCCCTCCCAAAATGAGTGTTCTGCACTGTCCAGCTCTCTCCTGGACAGTCCAAATATATTCGGTCCATTGCCACTTTGAGGGGATCAATATCCCACAGTTTGCTACCCACACAGTTCACAACACTGTTTTAATTAAAGAATAGAACAGGTTTATTTAACTACAGAGAGTTAGGTTTTAAGTGACTATAATTATAAGGCATTAAAGACAGAAATGGTTACAAGAGAAATAAAGATAAAATGCTTCCTAGTACTAAATTTAACAAGCTAGACTTAGCTCAAGGCAAAATTCTTACTACACGTTTCCAGTAATATTGCTGACTAAACTCTCAGGCTAGGATCTGTTCCCAAAGTCCAATAAATGTTTATTTTGTCTTCTTAGGTGAAAAGGAGAGAGATGGATGGGGAGAGGTAATGTGGAGTGTTTGCCTGTCACTTTTATAGTTCAGTTACCATTTTGAAATGTCTTTGAGGGTTACCCCCAGTTAAAGTTCATTCAAACTATATAGAAGACGACATGCTGTCTGGTGGTGAAAGAGGATGAATGTTGTTTATTCTCACCTCTCTGCTAAAATGCACATTTTCCTTGTCTCCTGTCTTCCCCCTCTCTGAGGACCCTATTTACAATTTATGTATAAATTGAGGTAAACACTAGGGCTGTCAATTAATTGTAGTTAACTCAAGCAATTAACTCAAAACAAATGATCTTGATTAAAAAAATGAATCTCAATTACACCTCTACCTCTATATAACCCTGTCCTCGGGAGCCAAAAAATCTTACCGCATTATAGGTGAAACCGCGTTATATTGAACTTGCTTTGATCCACCGGAGTGAGCACCCCACCCCCCCGGAGCACTGCTTTATCGCGTTATATCCAAATTCGTGTTATATCGGGTCGCGTTATATTGAGGTAGAGGTGTAATTGCACTGTTAATAATAGAATACCAATTTAAATGTATTATAGATATTTTTGGATGTTTTTCTACATTTTCAAATATATTGATTTCAATTATAACACACAATACAAAGTACAGTGCTCACTTTACATTACTACTTTTGATTACAAATATTTGCACTGTAAAAAAGATAAAATAAATAGAATTTCTCAGTTCACTTCATACAAGAACTGTAGTGCAATCTCTTTATCGTGAGAGTGCAACTTACAAATGTAGATTTTTATTTTGTTACATAACTGCACTCAAAAACAAAACAATGTAAAACTTTAGAGCCTACAAGTCCACTCAGTCTTACTTCTTGGTCAGCCAATCGCTAAGACAAACAAGCTTGTTTACATTTACGGGAGATAATGCTGGCTGCTGCTTATTTACAATGTCACCTTGAAGTGAGAACAGGAGTTCACATGGCACTTTTGTAGCCAGCATTGCAAGGTATTTATGTGCCAGGTATGCTAAACATTCCTATGCCCCTTCATGCTTTGTCCACCATTCTAGAGGACATGCTTGCATGCTGATGACTCTCATTAAAAAAATATGTTAATTAAATTTGTGACTGAACTCCTTGGGGGGAGATTTATATCTCCTGCTCTGCGGTCGTGCCAGCATTCTGCCAGATATTTCATGTTATGGCAGGCTCGGATGACGACCCAGCACATGTTGTTCATTTTAAGAACACTTTCACTACAGATTTGACAAAACGCAAAGAAGGTACCAATGTGAGATTTATAAAGATAGCTACAGCACTCGACCCAAGGTTTAAGAATCTGAGGTGCCTTCCAAAATCTGAGAGGGACAAGGTGTGGAACATGCCATCAAAAGTCTTAAAAGAGCAACACTCTGATGCGGAAACTACAGGACCCAAACCACCAAAAAAGAAAATCAATTTTCTATTGGAGGTATCTGACTCAGATGATGAAAATGATCCTGTGGCAGTCCGCACTGCTTTGGATCGTTATCGAGCAAAGCCCGTGATCAGCAACTAGCACCGACACTGTCTCGAGTGCCTCGATGAAGCTCATGTTGTCGCCCGCTGCTCCATCTGCCGCTCAGTTCTGCCTCGGACTCGGGAAGCTAGAGAACTTCACCTTCGCAAGTTTCTGATGGAGGAGGCTATGCGCCGACATGTGCAGTTGGATCTGGGACCAATGGATCTGTCAGAGCAGCACCTGACACCACCCTACCAGCTTCCTCCCAAGACCGCATCCACCAAAGCCCCACTGTGAGTGTAAGAAGCATAGGCATGGGCATAAGGGTGGCTCCTTGATGGGGCCAAGTCGGGTGAGAAGTCATGCATCCACCCAGCTGCTCTGAATCCTAAGAAGCCCCAGACGGAGCAAAAGCGAAACACCACCACAAGCCGCAGGTACTGCCTACCACCACTGATGGTCCAACACCATCTTCACTGCTGGCACTGTTCATACTGCCGGACCCATCCGGACTGTCACGCCTTGTTACCCATATGCCTGGTTTCTTGGTACCACTGATGCCCACTGCTGAGCTGATGCTCCCATATGCCAGTTCCCTGTGGCGCTCTGGCCACTCGGATGCCTCACTGCTTTCCTCTCCAGTGGATGACCCTCTCCTACTCCTCCTGGAGTGGCACTCCCCTTCCATCCACACACTGCTCATACCGCTTTGATCCACCGGCGGCCGCGATCCCCCCCCCCCCCCCGAGCACTGCTTTACCGCGTTATATCCGAATTCGTGTTCTCACATGTTACTAGAGCTTGGTAGTTATATCTGCTAACATCCAGGGTGCCTCATAGCACAGAGCCAGCCCCTGGTAGGTCTAAATGAGGAACTCTACATCAGTGGTTTTCAAACTTTTTTTTCTGGGGACCCAGTTGAAGAAAATTGTTGATGCCCGCAACCCAATGGAGCTGGAGATGAGGGGTTTGGGGTGTAGGAAGGGCTCAGGGCTGGGCCAGAGGGTTGGGGTGAGGGCTGTGGGGCGGGGCTGGGAATGAGGGGTTCAGAGTATGGGAGGGGGCTCTGGGGCAGGGGGTTGGGGGTCACGTCTCTGGGCTGGGGGTGCAGGCTCTGGGGTGGGGCCGGGAATGTGGGGTTTGGGGTGCAGGAAGGGGTTCCGGGTTCGGGGGCTCAGGGCTGGGGCAGGGATGGTGTGCAGGGTTGGAGCTCAGACTTACCTTCAGTCAGTGGTGCAGCCAGGGTGCAGAGGCAGGCTTCCTGCCCGTACTGGCACTGCAGACCGCGCTGCACTTGAAGCGGCCAGCAGCAGGTCCAGCTCCTGCCCGCAGGCACCGCACCCCATTTGCTGGTTCTCTGCCAATGGGAGTGCGGAGCCAGTGCTCGGGGCCCTTTGGCCCCCCTGCCTACAAGCCAGACCCGCTGCTGGCCACTTCCAGGGCGCAGCACGGTGTTGGAGCAGGTAGGCTCTAGCCTGCTTTAGCTGGGCAGCAGTGCCGACAGGACTTTTAACGTCCCAGCTGGCGGTGCTGACCAAAGCGACCCAGAGCCTGACATGCCGCAACCCACACTTTGAAACACACTCCTCTAATGATATGGACAAAGGCAAGTCTTCACACTATTACTACTGGATCTTTCTGCAATTGTCATCACAAAAGAACACAAGATACGAGTGCTTTCGTCCACTTCCTTTGCCAGTTTAAGATGTTTGTCTTGGTTTTCAAAGACAGCAATAGGTCAGAACTTGGCTATGTTAGCACATGCATCTCTGTCCCTGAACCACCAAGATAGCTGTGCTCCTCGGGGACAATACAATACACACAACCCAGGACAAAACATGAGAGAGCAGGAGAGAAAGCATTCTTGGTTGATAGGATTTGCCTATGGAACAAGTTTCCAGAGGAGGTCACATTAATCCATGATTTGATCTTCTTTAGGGTACACTGCAAGACCCATCCTTTTTGATAAGGATTTTCCCTCATAACCAGAATGATGAGGTGGAAGGAAGGGGGTGCTGAAAATAGGATATTGCAAGAGGAACTTCTTATAACCAATGAATCGAGATAATCAGAGAGTTATTGAAGTCCACTGGGGCCTCACTATGCAGATCTAATTTAACTCAGAAGTACTTAGATTCTACAGTCATAGGTTAGATAGAATACCCTACTCTAGACAGATTTTAAAAGGAGACTAAAAATATATGAGCCACCTAGTTTGTTTAAAAATAAATTATTATAAAATTGTGATGGATGCAGTTCTATATCGCATTGCTCACACTCTTAGCAAGAAGAGACAAAAGACTATCTATTAATGTATACCGTATGGTAGTCTGCATAACCAATAACCTAATTCCATGTAAAAAATTAATCAGCAAGGATAATTGCAGAAATCATAGCAACTACTGGAGTCCGGATATGATATAAACCAGGCTGTATAATGTACTAGAGAAAAATTATTCCGTACACCCCAGAACTACATAATAGATTTATGCAGCTTTGGAATCCTGCAGTTTCTGTGAGTCAGTAAAAATTCCCGCACTGCCAAAGTGTGAGCTCAATTTAAAGTTTTTTGTTTCTTATGCCCAGAGAAGAAGGTGGTTATTCCCAAATAAGTTTTTTTTTGGTAATAATTGTGTGTCCAGGACCATAAAAGTTAGCTGGCTTCCAATCTGTATTAAAAGAACAAGGAATAGTTTACCAGCATGAAAGCAAATGAAGATTTACATGTTTGTGTCTTGAACTGAACTCTGAACTTGAACAAATAGCAAAGGAAGAGTTCTAGGAATTCAGCACTGCTGTAGTTAGTGAGGCTTTGATTTTTTCTTCTTAGTTAGTGGGGGGGAGGGGGTTATCAATCAACCTGAAAGCTCTCTTCTAAAAAGATGCCCAACAAATGTTGAGTATTATTGTGAGTTATGTATGTGAATTCCCCCACATATTTATAGGAGTTTTAGACTGCTTAATATGAACTCTAAAAGAGAGAGAAATGTGACCGCTAGTAGAAGGCAAAATGGTCACAAGAGCTTGTCCTTGGAGAAAATATAATATAGCATTTAACAAGAACTTGTTACTAATGAATAACATACCAATATATTACCAGTATTCAGTGCTGACCTAGGCACTAATGAGTTAATTTTTTTTCCTGGCAGCTTTCACTTTTGATGGCTTGTCTCATAGCTTTGCATGCTTCAGAAGATTTCTGTCTGGCTCCAGTAGGCAGAAAGCTGTCTTGCTCCAGCAGCCTGTCATTGCATTAATATAGTTATATACATTTCCTTGGATATTTTTTCATGCACTGCTCTTGTTTTTAATCAGCCCTGTATTCTGAATAATATTTTAAGAAATGTCTCTCCAGGCTAACTATGCTATAGACCAAGGGTTCTCAATCTTTTTCTTTCTGAACCTCCCCCACCCCCACCCGCCAACATGCTATAAAATCTCCAGGGCTCACCTGTGCCACAGAGGGTAGCCAGCAGGGCAGTTTGCCTCGGTCCCTATGCCACAGGGCTCCCCCATGAAGCTACATTGCTCAGGATTCGGCTGCAGCCCTGGGGGTTTCAACCGCATACGGTGGGGCTTCGGCTTTCTGCCCTGGGCCCCTGCCCTGCTTGGTGGTCCCCCTGAAACCTGCTTGTGGCTCCGCAGGGGGCCCCGGACCCCTGGTTGAGAAACACTGGTATAGTCAGCTACAGTGTGAGCTCCTCTGAATGCACGATCATTAATTTCAATCTTGATCTACAGGCATGACTTTGCTGTGTAGAAGCATTGAGTATGTTGAGATTATGGATTGGGGATTGTGGGGTATTGATTCTACTTGCAACAGTTTCACATAGCATTGGGGAAAGTACTTGAAAAGAAAGGGTTGTATTGAAAACTTTACAGTTCAGGAAAAAGCCTAAAGATTTTTCTTAATCCTCTTCCCCTCTAGGCTCTAGACTACAACAGCGTTTAGTTTCTGGCTCATACCACTGATGTAACTGAACATCAATTTGTTTGGCCCTGCCTGGTCTGGAAGATGTAGCTAATAAATATTTTAAGAAATGGTGTATGAAGGCACATGTAATGCTAGTTTTCTAATGAAGCTTTGTGTTTCATTTTCTATCAGAATTTTGAAATTGTTCATGTTTAAACTTTAAGGAGACAGTGGTGCACAATACAGTATTTCTGGCACTTATCCTGTGCATTAAAGCTTGGTCCTCTGCATTCTCTTATGTCAATTCTCTGTTGTTTTCACACTGCATATTACAATTTTCTCAAGTCATGTCTTCGCTTTTAGAGTCACTGCTACTGTATTGACTTTGAAGTGCTCTGCATTGTCAATAAAACAGCCACTGTGTTTCATTTAAGGAAATGGTGTTTAAGGCAGGTTATTTCCCTGATGTGTGATTTTTGAAAATGAAAAATTTCAAACTTGTACAGACATGAACCAATAGAGCAGCACATTTCAGATTTGTGAAACAATGCACATTATTTAATATGAACACACGGGGTGAAAGCCACTTTGTAAGCTGTAGGGTGACTAACACTTAGTGACTAGCTGGAATATATCTAGACCTTAGTTAAAATTCTGTTTCTATAACAGTAACAGAATGCTTGCATATGACAGAATTTCCAAGTGTCAGTTGTTTCCCCACCCCCATTTGTCCCTAGAACATAAAGGCTTTATAAATAAACAAACAGAAAGGCTGGGAAGCAGGAGACCTGGGATGAAATCCTGGTTCTACTGAAATCAATGGGAGTTTTGCCATTGACTCCAATGGGGCCAAGAGTTGACCCTTCGGTTCTGTTTACCGACTCTGCTACGGGCTTGCTGTGTGGCCTTGGGCAAGTCAGTTTATGTCACATTGCCTCAGTTTCTCCATCTGTAAAATACAGATAATGCTTAATCACCTCTATCAAATGCTTAGAGATCAGCAGATGAAAAAGCAACCATGAATGGGGTTGGTATGGTTTTATTATTAAAATTTGCTAAACATTTAGGAGGCTCATTCTTCTACCGCTGTACCTGGACAGACAGTGCTGAGAAAAGGAAGGAAGAGTTCTGCAAAGTGAGTCCTATAAAATGTGGAAACTAGGTCAAATTACATAGGATGAATATAAACAAATAACACAAGTATGTAGGGACAAAATTAGAAAGGCCAAGGCACAAAATGAGATCAATCTAGCTAGAGACATAAAGGGTAACAAGAAAACATTCTACAAATACATTAGAAGCAAGAGGAAGACCAAGGACTCAATGAGGGGGGAAAACAATAACAGAAAATGTGGAAATGGCAGAGGTGTTAATGACCTCTTTGTTTCGGTTTTCACCAAGAAGATTGGTGGCGACAGTGAATGCCAGTAAAAATGAGGTAGGATCAGACTTTTTCAAGTCAGCAGAGCCTGATGAAATGCATCCTAGAATACTCAAGGAGCTGGAACTTGGAGTAGAGGGCGGGCCCGGATTCCCCCAAAACCTCCCAATTGACCTGGACTGTGGGTACTTCCAGAGGGGAAGGTCTCTTGCATCTGAAGAAGTGAGGTTCTTACCCACAAAAGCTTATGCTCCCAATACTTCTTTTAGTCTCAAAGGTGCCACAGGACCTGTTGCTTTTTACAGATTCAGACTAACACGGCTACCCCTCTGATACTGCGGCAAGAAAATCCACCAATAAGCGCAGGACCCACCAAGATAGAGGAGGAACTTTGTCACAGTACCTGGAAAGATAATGAAGCAAATAATTAAGCAATCAATTTGCAAACATCTAGAAGATAGTAAGGTGATAAGTAACAGTTAGCATGGATTTGTCAAAAACAAATCGTGTCAAATCAACCTGATAGCTTTCTTTGACAGGGTACAAACATTGTGGATGTAGGGGAAGCCGTAGACCTGGTATATCTTGACTTTAGTAGCTTTTGATAATATCTCTCATGACCTTCTCATAAACTAACTAGGGAAATTCAACCTAATTGGAACTACTATAAGGTGGGTGCATAACTGGTTGGAAAACCATTCCCAAAGAGTAGTTATCTGTGACTGACAGTCATGTTGGAAGGGCATAAGTGTGGGGTGCTGCAGGGACCGGTTTTGGGTCTGGTTCTGTTCAATATCTTGGTCACTGATTTAGATAATGGCATAGAGAGTACACTTAAAAAGTTTGTGGTTGATACCAAGCTGGGAGGGGTTGCAAGTGCTTTGGAGGATAGGATTAAAATTAAAAAATGCTCTGGACAAACTGGAGAAATGGTCTGAAGTAAATAGGATGAGATTCAATAAAGAGAAATGCGAAGTACTCCACTTACAAAGGAACAATCAATTGCACACATACAAAATGGGAAATGACTGCCTAGGAAGGAATACTGCAGAAAGGGATCTGGGGATCATAGTGGATCACAACTAAATAGGAGACAACAGTGAACGCTGTCGCAAAAAAAGCGAACATCATCCTGGGATGTATTAGCAAGAGTGTTGTAAGCAAGACGCAAGAAGTAATTCTTCCGCTCTACTCCACACTGGTTAGGCCTCAACTGGAGTATTGTGTCCAGTTCTGGGCACCGCATTTCAGGAAAGATGTGACAAATTGGAGAATGTCCTGAAAAGAGCAACAAAAATGATTAAAGGGCTAGAAAACATGACCTGTTAGGGAAGATTGAAAAAATGGGTTTGTTTAGTCTGGAAAAGAGAAGACTGAGAGGGGACATAACAGTTTTCAAGTACATAAAAGATTGTTACAAGGGCGGGAGGGACAAGGAATTGTTCTTCGTAAACTCTGAGGATAGGACAAGAAGCAACGGGCTTAAATTGCAGCAAGGGAGATGTAGGTTGGACATTAGGAAAAACTTCCTAACTGTCAGGATTGTTAAGCACTGGAATAAATTGCCTAGGGAGGTTGTGGAATCGCCATCATTGGAGATTTTTAAGAGCAGGTTAGACAAACACCTGTCAGGGATGGTCTAGATAATACTTAGTCCTGCCACAAGTGCAGGGGACTGGAATAGATGACCTCTTGAGGTCCCTTCTAGTCCTATGAGTCTGAAAAATAATAAGCCAAGAAAACTTGTGCTGAGATGCTACAGAATGTGCTGGCCAAAATACATTCTTCATTAAAATAATCATGCACCTTTTCTAGAGGGGTTATGCTTGAGAACTTGTTGCAGTTTTGCCTGTTTATCCGAAAGAGAAATAAAATCATGCACATTTAAGGACTAGTAAAAAGCTTCCAAGTAGTCTGAAACTTTACTTAACTGTTTTGGCTGCACTTTCCCTAGGCATGTCATTGACCTTTTCATGGATATCTGAAAGTGAATAACTCAATGCATATGATGACTTTGGGCCCAATCCTGGTTCCATTGAAGTCATAAGCAAAATTCTCATGAATTGAAATAGCTGAAGGATAAGGGCCTTTCTTATGAGTATGAGCAGGCCAACCAAACGTATTGATTATTTTACAACTCCTAGCAAACTTCAGTTTTGTTCATTTTGTCATGGTTGCTTATAAAGTTTCTCTTGAAATATCAACTCAGACAATACTTCTGTGGGTGCTAATGTTGCTCTTTTACTTTTGGTTTGCACAGGTGGACTTAAGACATTACAGTTTGTGTTATTGTGGATCCTTACCAGCTAACTTTGTCCAGGCAAATGTTTCGTTTGTAGCAAGTAGATTGACTATACGAATCCATTTACAAGTTAGGAAATGCTACTGTATGGCAGAGAGTTAGACTGTTCAAAAATCAAGTTGTGTGGGAAAGTGAGTATGGTCTTACGATCAAGACATCCGTGTGTGGGAACCAGGAGTCCTGGCTGCTATTTCTATCTGTGACCTCAGGCAAGTCATTTAATCTTTTTGTGCCAAAGTGCCCACCCGTACAACTGGAATAATAATACTTTACTGCCTGACATGAATATTGAGTCTTAATGTTTGTAAAAGTACATTGAGCTCCTTGGATGAAAGGGGCTATTTAACAGTAAAGAACGTATTACATATTCTCTACAGTAAGTTTCTGAAAATGACCCGGGGGCCCATCAGAACTGTTTCTTCTGGGGCCTCTGTTGTTTTGATAGCTTCAGATTATTTAAGAAAGGTAAGTAGTTTTCTGAAACTGATTTTATTAGTAGTATAAAATACAATCCCTTTAATGCTGTGTGGGATGGTTGTTTTCTTTTTAAATCTGCTTACATTCTTATGGTTAAACAAGTGCTATCTTTTATTTCTTGTATGCTGATGAGAGAAAAGCACTAGCTTGTGGCTTAACTATTTTTATATTGTGCATAAATGTAATATTTTGCAATCTGTTCTGTACTACTTAATGAAATTCTCTCTCAATAATTATGGAGTGTGCACATTCCATAAGTTTTACATCAATGGTCACCAGCCAGTAGATCGCGATGGACTGGTCGATTGTGGAGCCTGTGACAGTTGATCTCAGTCTCAGTCACTGAGACCAAATGTCAGAGGTTCCATGATCGATCAGTCCATCGCAGTCTAGGGTTGCCAACCCTCCAGCAGCCATCCGCTAACAGTCCAGCAGGGCTAAGGCAGGCTCCCTGTCTGCCCTGGTCTCGTGCCACTCCCAGAAGCGGCTGGCATGCCTGGCAGCGGCTCCTGGAGGGGGGAGGCGGGGGTGTCTGTGCACTGCCCTCGCCTGCAGGCACTGCCCCCGCAGCTCCCATTGCCCGGGAACAGGGAATCGCAGCGGATGGGAGCGTTGCCTGCGGACGGGGCAGTGTGCAGAGCCGCCTGCCCCTGCCCCCCCGAAGCCGCTGCTGGGCATGATGGCTCCAGTGCAGGCCCAGGGCAGGCAGCGAGCCTGTCTGAGCCCCGCTGCACCACCACCCGGGAGTGGCACCCTAGCTGGAGCCCGCACCCCAAACCGCTCCTGCACCCCAACCCCCTGCCCCAGCCCTGAACCCCCTTCTGCACCCCAACTCACAGCCCTGAGCCCCCCCACACCCAAACTCCCTCCCAGAGACTGCTCCCCAACCCCTGATCTCAGCCCTGAGCCCCCTCCTGCACCTCACACCCCCTCCCACACCCCAACCCCCTCCCAGAGTCTGCAACCCATCCCCCTCCTGCACTCCAACCCGCTGCCCGAGCCCTGAGCCCCCTTCTGGAGCCAGCACCTGCACCCCCTCCTACATCCCAATCTCCTGCTCCAGTCCTGAGCCCCCTCCTGTACCCAGACTCCCAGAGCCCGCACCGTGAACCTCCTCCTGCATCCCAACCCCCTGTTGCAGCCTGGTGAAAGTGAGGGAGGGTGCAGGACAGCAAATGACAGAGGGATGGAGTGAGTGGGACGGGGCCTCGGAGAAGTGGGCAGGGCAAGGGTTTTGGGTTTGTGAGACTACTGTTTCTACATTTTCTTTGAGGTAAATCCTGAGTTGCACTTAAATTCAAAAAGTGATCTTGTGCCTAAAAAGGTTGGAGACCACTGCTTTACATACATTAATTACAATTCAGTTGCGTGTTGTATAAACATTAATTGCTATCCTACAATAATTCTCTTATTGTTCATGATAAAGTATTTGAAATCAGATATTTTTATTAGATGTCCCCTCATGACTATAGAAGCCATTCCACAGTAGCATTTCCTAAAAGTTATATGAAAGAAATGTGGATTATGCAACATTAAGGTTACAATTTAAACAAAAGTCAGGAAATAAGAAACATTAAGGTTCCCATAGTAACTAACTCTAGGGTTACCATAAGTCCGGTTTTTCCCGGACATGTCTGGCTTTTTGGTACTCAAACCCCCGTCCGGGGGGAATTGCCAAAAAGCCGAATGTGTCTGGGAAAAATACCGGCCGGGCACTTCCCCTCCTGGGCTCCAGCTGCTCTGCTCCTCCCCTGACTCTTCGGCTCTGTTTAAGAGCCGAGCTGCCCGAGCGCACCCCAAGGGGCGCACATAGACATGCCAGCAGCAGGGCTAAGGCAGCTCCCTGCCTGCTCTGCCTCCCTCCCTCTGTGCCGCTTCGCTCCC
>NC_048303.1:95795412-95818990 GCF_013100865.1 Trachemys scripta elegans | reverse complement strand
ATTAAGGCTTCTGGGTTTTACAGTATACTTGAAAAATGGTTATAGGGCATTTTTCAACAAATGAAGCCTGTAACCAGGCAACATGGCCTTCTGAGCCACTTACTCAGCTCATGGCTGTACTTCCTGTTTGGCTCTGGTGAGCAAAGCCAAAAAAGAGGAGAAAAACAAAACACCCAGGTCTTTACAAAACCCTTGTAGAGTTTATCTGGCATATTAAGGGAGTTCACACTCTGCATCTTCCTATTCCCAGTCCTGACTCCCATAATCTTACACCTTTCTGCTGGCATCCTGCAGACTACAGGAGTTATCCCAGCCTAGGCTGCAGTAGAGAGGAGACCAGATTTCCTCAGCTATTTGGGTGTAAAGGCAAACCCCTTTTCTCCCAAAAGCAACTTTACTTGTATAGGGTAGAGGAAATCTGTGGGGATTAAATCTCAATTTCTTGGGTTTGTGGCACAAGGAGCATGGGTCTCGGAACACAAGGCAGCTTCATTGAAACTGTCAACGAAAGAGATGAGAAGGGGTTGAATGGGTCTAAAGATTCTTACCTGGTTGGTTGATATTTTTTCTGAATGTCAGACTCTGCACAGGTGGCAGTCAGGTTCATGGGAACACTGTGGACACTGTATCAGTAATGCCAAGCATTCAAAAATCTTCAAATTAGCTTATAAATCATGAGCCCACACCCGCAGCCGGAGCCCTCACCCCCTCCAGCACCCCAACCCCCTGCCCCAGCCCAGAGCCCTGTCCTCACCCTGAATCCATTTCTGGCACCCCCAGCCAGAGCCCTGCACCCCAACCCCGCATCCTCGGCCCCACCTCAGAGCCCGTCTCCCCAGCCGGAGCCCTCACCTCCTCCCGCACCCTAACCCCCTTCCCCAGCTTGGTGAAAGTGAGTGAGGTTGGGAGGAGAGTGAGCAACGGAGGGAGGGGGGATGGAGGGAGTGGGGCTGGAGACTCGGAGAAAGGGCAGGGCAGAGAAGAGTGTTCGGTTTTGCGTGATTAGAAAGTTGGCAACCCTGCTTTAGAACAGTATGTAGCCTCTGTGGCTGCATAGTGCAGCAGACTCAGACAACTTCTGCAGAGCTGCAGTCACAGAAATGTATTGGGACAGAGTCTTGTCCAAAGAGCTGTGTTTTTCAGACTTTTTTTTCTCTGTCATATTTAGGCCACGTGTTGACTTGGGGAGCAGACACTGGCTTTTTGCATCTGTCGCGGGGTAGGTACACCCCACTACAGGGTGTCGGGTCACATGTGGTCCAAAAAAAGGGAAAAGGCTGCACTGCAGCCACTTAGTTCTTATGTGGATGACCTTTATAATAGCCGTGGTAGTTTGGCCCAATGGCCACAGTCAATAAAGAGGCTCTTCCGCTCAGGGCAGCATGGCCCAATGACCGGAGTCCATAAAGTGGCCCTTTCAGCCAGGGCAGCATGGCCTAATGGCCAGAGTCAACATACGGCCCTTCCACTCGGGGCAGGGTGGCCTAATGGCCAGAGTCAGCATACGGCCCTTCCACTTGGGGCAGGGTGGCCTAATGGCCAGAGTCAGCATACGGCCCTTATACACAGGGCAGGGTAGTCTAATGGCCAGAGTCAGTAGAATAGCCCACCTCTGTGGGATTGCATGACCTGTTGGCCTGCTGGGGGGGTGGGGCACCCACCCGGGGGGGGAGGTTTGGGGTGGCACCCAGGGTAAGGGGACTCGGGCCCGCCCCTGCTTCTCCGAGTCCCAACCCAGGGCCCTGGCGGTGATGGGGATGCTCACCACTGAGTCAGCGGGGATCCTCCTGAAACACGCTGACTAGTTCTCCAGTTCACTCACTGATGAAAAGTTTAAGTCCCCTGGGCTGCTGCTTACTCTTTCCCCCTCGTTGAAGCTCCCCAGTTCCTCTGAGGTCCTCAAATGGTTGGGCTCCCGCCAGTGCAGTCCCTTCTCGGGGCTTGTCAGGCAGCCTGGAGTCTATCTGGAACTCTGTGAGCCATAGTCCCGCAGTCGGGGCCTCTAGCAACTCCCTGGAGAGGCCTCGCAGCCTGCGTCCTTCCCCTCCAGCAGGGCTGGTACCTTTTATATACTGCCTCCAGGCTGAGCATGCCCATCAGGGTCGGAGGGGCGGGGCTTCCTCAGTCTGCAAAGCAGAGTTAACCCTCTCGGGGCTGGTGTAGAGTAGGTACACCCCGCTACAGCATCTTAAACTGAAAAGAGGGTGGTTTACTAATAGCATAAGATTTTCTAATATTAACTTCTATTTTTCTTTTAAAATTGTTTGGTTTTACTGTGGCATGACTTGCACTTTGTAAAAGTTAAATATGATTGATAGTCCAAACAGAACTTTTAATGACATTTTTAGGGGCAAATTCTGCCCCCTTCACTCTAGCTGTGAAAATCCCCAAATGCAGCAGTATCGGTGCAGTTCAGTTGCATGCGAGGTGGAGTGGTACTTCTGCCCACCATGGAGCCCAGCTCTGTGATGGTACCTTTGTGCTGTTGTTCAAGGGGAAGTTTTGGGATAGAGTGGTGAGAGGAGCAGGGGCTGGACCTCAAATCTGTAGTAGCAGCTGCAAGGCATAAGGGAGGAAGACTGATTTCCCCCATCCCATGGAGAATCCCTGTTCATCTCTTGCTGAGGTTCTGATTCGCTAAATAAGAGTTTCCATTTTAAAAATAAGATTCAAAAGGAATATTGCTCTCAGTCTTCTAAGCACAATTTTTCAGATTTTACATCTTTTTACTTTATGAATTTAACAAACTAAGTGTAATAATTACAATAGTGGAAGTTTGCAATTAGATCCATTTTGCCAAAATACAAACATGTTATGATTTGCTAAACTTTTTACTTGCACTATTCTAAATGTATACTATTCTAAATGTACAAGAACCTAAATAATCAAAATGACACTGATGAATTCAACTGACTGTTTCATCAGAGCCTTCTGCAATTAGCTGGATTCTGGGTAATCAATTTCTTCCATTTGAAGAGGGGCAGGAAGTTCTGTCAGAGCCACCTTTCTTAACCAAGAAGAAAACTATAAGCTGAAGTCTAGGAAGGCACCGGTGTTTAGTAAGATCATCCCTGAGTAGCCAAAGACGTGGGAGAGTGGTGTTGTACCATGGCTGCATAGGGTCTTCCAGACCATCTGGCTTACTGATATCATCGCTGATGACTGGATGAAGGGAGTTATTCTGCCTCTGTTCAGAAAGGGCAATAAAACTGAATGTAGTAACTGTTGTCAGTCCCAAGGAAAGTCTTCACTACCATGTTAATGTCTTGACCTGATGCACTTCATGGCAAAAGCCAGGATACTTAGAGCTGGTCATTCTACTGTTGACCAGCTCTCTACTTTGAGCCAGCTTTTCTAGAAGATGACTGAATGTAATAAGCCATGCACAGCACTGTAGACTTCCACTTAGACTTTAATTCAGTGCATTGAGCAAGTTTGTGGGATCTGATGAGGCATCTCGGTGTCATTAATAGAAGGGGTCCACAACAGAACAGACGGCTGTGTTTGAGTCAGTGGCAGATGCATGGCATGGTTTCCTATCTCCATGGAAGTTCAGCAAGGCTGTGTTGTCACCATTGTTGTTCAGTATCAGTGTTGATGGTAAGTTTGAGGAGGCAGCTGTTGGTGCTTTCTGCTTTGAGATCCTGAATATGCTGAAGATGTTCTCATTTTGGCTGAGCTTGGTGAATCGCTGCAGTTGATAGCTGATCTGGCCAGGCAAGAAGCAGTGCGCACTGATCTGTTTATTAATCTGAATAAAACTAAATCCCTAGCTATTGCCATCAAGCAGCCTCCAGCTCCAGATTACGATGAGCTCAAAATTACATGACTGGATGGGACATGGAGCAGGTGGCAGCTGTCACATATTTGGGCAATGTTCTAGACAGTGCTGGAGGATGCTTGAAAGATGTGTGTATAGCAGCAGTCTCTGTATTATGACATCAAGCCTGCTATGAAGCCGCAGAGCTATAGAACCGGGGTTATATCAACTGAGTTGTATGGAAGTAAAACATGGGCGCTAAGGAAGACTGAAAAACACTGGATTGACTGTTTTGATTCTTGTCATCTCTGTCAGCTGCTCCATATCAAGTGGCAGGACAAAATCAGAAATGAGAATATTCTAAGCTGACCCCTTCCATCAGCACTGGTTCAGTTTCAGCATCTTTCTTGGTCTGAACACATTATAAGAATGGAAAACCAATGAATTCTGAATTGTGGGTATCTGGAATGCAGCTACATGACCGGTGATCACTTGGGTGCCAAAAGGTTCAGATGTGTGACAAGATTGCCAGGAACAGACAGAAACGGAGTATACTATCAGACCACCTTAAGCACATTGCGATAGATCAATCTGGGTGGCGCATTATTTGCAAGGAGATAATGTCCCTTTGGGATTTGCCATGATGATGGTGGGTAATAAATTCTCCTGCCAGCTGAACAATAATGGGAGTTGTGTGCACTCAGTACCTCGCAAGAGGTGTTCAGCATTTTTACGTTAAGGTTTAACATAACATTTGCTCATATTTTGGTTGTGGAGTCTGATACTTATTAATACGCTTTTGCCTGCTACATCAGCTGTTAATGGGCTAGTGTGTATCATTAATGGTCCACTCTGTCCAATTAGCGTTACTCTCTTATGGTGTAATCTGGTAATTAAACCTATGATTTAACAATATATATTAATTATAGCTTTGAAGTACTACCATGGAGTATTAAAGGTCATTGTGGGTAATTCAGCTAAGTGTAAGAAAAAAAAATGAACAAGGGGGTTGAGTTTTGTCCTCATTCTCTCTCCAACCTTCCCTTTTCTGGGCTTTAAATAATTTACTCCTACTAATAAGAAGGATTTGCAAACGTTTTGAACTATAGAAATAACATGCCCTAAATCTGTGACTTTGAGCATGAAAAGGTCTGTTTTTGTGATGTATTTGAGCATATTTACTTTTTTCAATGTGTCTGCAATGAATTGCTCTTCTGAGAGTTTTAACATTCTCTAACCCACTCTTTGCCAGAATTCTTAAAGTCTCTATGTATCAAAGAAAACACACAAACAGGTAGGAGTTAGTTTAAACTATCTGGGTCCTATCCTTGGCCCCATTCCTTCTCTTTTGCATTGCTTCCATTGCACAAAGCAGACTTAGACCCTGTTGAACTAGCCCATTCACAGCTCTGTCAGTGCAGAGGAATCTTCAAATGGCACAGAGTTTTCCTAGCAGCTTTTATGTCATCCCCTCCCAGCCCAGGCCCAGAGAGCATGGCTAGGGAAAAGTAGGGGTGTCCAAGATATCTGTCACCCCAGCAATCCCCAGTTGTGGAACTGCCCTTTGGGTTGTTGGCAGCCAGTGTACATTAGAGCAGTCATAATACATAAATAGGCAATAAAATAAAAAATTACAAGTTTAGTGGTTTCCCATGGGAATCTTTAAATTGACTTCATTGGGCAATGGATCAGGTCCACTGTACTTTCCACCCTTTTTCAATATAATCCTTTCCTCTTCCTTCTCCTCTAGGTAAATTATATTGTCAGTTAAGATCCTCCCTTCTGAATTGTGAAGACTTTTTTTTTTTTTTTAAATAATTGGGTTAAAGAGAAAAATAGAAAAGTGGTACATCCTTTCTCCAAGGGTTAGAATTTAAGAATGTAAAGTACAATCCCAGTTCGGATGGTTGGATTTTTATTAATTTTTTTCTCTCTCCAGCAGTATTTATAAACAAATTTGATAGCTATTGCTAATTTATCTGAGTTTGGCAAAGACAAAAATAAACAACTTCCTTTCCCCCCCAGCAAAAAAATAACTTGTCCTATAGATTTATCGGGAATTACCTTTAGGTGTTGCAGAAAAAAATATGAGCTAAATTCTGAGCTGACTTCTGCCGAAGCAGACTCCATTGACTTCAGGAGGTTTTATGGGGATGTGCATCGGTGCTGAATTTCACCTAGGAATTTCAGTAAGAATCTGATCACTGCTATGACCCAGCAAACCTCCAGGATAATTGCTCAGGAGGATTAAGAGATTCAGTGTAGAATCCTTGCTTTTCTAGTAATGAGAATTCAGAGTTTTCCCAGAAGGACAGTGATCCAACTGTCCTTTCATTTTCTACCCCTCTTATTCCCTTACCTGAAAGCCTCCTCAATGTTTAATTTAATTTAAAGGCCAAAAACACCATTTCTGCTTTTAGTCACCTAGGTGTAACATCCACTAAAAACTGTGGCACAATATAAACAATTTTCTTTAATTTTTTAAAAACACATTTTCCCCACTTTGTGATCATAGGACATACTGAGACCATTCAGTAGTATGTCTCTGACCCCTCACTAAAACCTTGTAGAAGAAACTCCTTTTAAACTCTGGCAGATAGATAACCCTTCCTAAATCAACATTATGTAACCTAATTAGACCAACAAATTTAAATATCAAATAAATTAGTAAACAAAATGAATGTTTTTCTCTCCTCTTTGAAATGTGGTCTCTGTTAGGTTAAGCCATGAGTAACAATCATTTTCACACACACCATGCTATACAGACAGTAGTGTTTTCAAATTGTTGTTTATGCAGGACTCTCTTCCCCCTCCCCACTTAGGAAATTTTTTCTAGCTCATAATGAAAGCTACATGTTTCATGAGACTGGCAGTTACATCAGTCACCAAGGGGAAAATCCAGCAGCCCTTCTTCAGTCCTTACTTAAACAAAACTCCCACTGGCTCCAGTGATTTGGTCCAGGAGAAAGTAATCAGCAATTAAACAGCTTGTGTCTACAGTGTATAAGATGCCATGTTAGTTTGATCTCATGTGTCAAATGTAGCATTCTTCCTTCCTTTTCAACTCCTTCAACAAAGTTTTTAAAACTGTCCATTATCAGCAGCATAACTGTATCCAGCATTGGGCTGAAGGGAATATGGTCAGGCTGCTGTATTTAACACCTTGGGCCAAATTCTTGCCTAGTATGACTCCACTCAGGACAAAGTTACATCCGGGCTAAATATAACTCCTTATTTCAGACACGGCTATTCTCTAGTATGGACATAGGCTGAGACAGCAAGATTTTGGACAATGCCAGGAATAACTGGGTGAGAAAGGTCTCGGTGATAAGATAAAGTCTAGCTTTACATGCCCAGATTAAGATTGTAGCTAATTTTCGGACGCCCCTTTCCATGGAATGATGTAATGGTTTCAAAATGCAGTCTCTGAGTGGGAAAGACCCAAACACAGCAATTTAAGTTTGGTGCAGTATTTGCAGAGTAAGACTCCCACTGGGATGATCAAATTTTTTTGAAAGGACCCTCCCAAGCCTCATACTTACTTCTAGAAATTTTACTTCGAGCTTCTTCCTTTCTCATGGCCATTCTTTAGTCAGCAGAGGGCACTCTCTTTCTTTGAAACACAGCAAAGCATAACTTAAAACCACAAAGAAGTGAAACAATGATTACTGTGTCTGGCAAATGAAAAAAAAATACTACAGTACTTATCTGGGCTCTGCCATGCCACAGCTTATGAAATATATGAAACTTAAAATTCTGCCTAGTGCAGGAATCAGATTAAATGCATACAGTTTAGAAGAGGAAGTGGTGTACTGATGTCCTAATGATTTTCTTCATCAATTGTCAATTTCTTTTCCTGTCCCTGGCTTACATTTTCACTGAACTTCACTGTCTAAGGCATGGAAGACCCTAAAAGCATTGCATTTCCTGTGTAGGCAACAGTGGCAATTGGGAATGGCCAGTGTGTCTGTGAACTGCCTGGATCCACTGCCATAACCTGTGTTTTTTGGGAAGGGTGTGCGGTGTTTGCTGTTCCAGGGTTTTGTACCGAGGTCCTTACAGACATCCCTTGTGCAAGATATAGCCACCCAGGCTTTGCACAGGCGTACAGAATTTGGGCCCAGCTGTACACATGCACAAACATTCAGATCACCCTTTCTAATGCTGTGTATTAACACATAGGCTGTTAAGGCAATAGAATCTTGTTGATAATGATAGTTGCTAATTATATTCTCACTGAATAGCTCTCAGCTGAATGAAGACTTGGGTGTATTTGTTCAGATGCAAACAAAAATGTGTAAAATTCAACTACATGGAAGGGATAAGTAATAACATCTCAGAAAAGTAGTTATTGTTAATAGTTATTTATATTGCTCAAAGTTTACACAGTACGTTACAGGCCTAGACTAAAACATGCTCCCTGCCTCAAAGGCCTTAGTCTCTAAGGTACATCTACCATAGGCACTGGAGAAGGGTTATTTAAAAACTGCAGCGATTTTGCCAAATTTCTTGTAGAACAACTGCAGAAAGATCATTATTCAGTTGCTGATCATTTTTCAATCCTTAGTACTTTCCTCCATACCAGTTTGCCCTCTGGGCAAATGCAGATGCAAGATTCTACTTTGGTATAAAGTGGTTTGAAGAGTTTTTACCCTGATCCCATTATATTGGCCCACTGCTACTACAGTTTGCTCTTGGCTTTTTATGGGGACAAGTATGGTCCCTATCCTCTAGAGTCTCAATTATACCCAATATCCACTGTGTTTAGCTAGGGGACACAAGGGAATCAAGTGTGGCTCCCTTACCCTGGAGCTGTTTATGCTGCCCTTAGCCCCCTAGGCTTAGTTTGACTTCTATATTTGGGGGGGGGAGGTGCTCCAGTCAGGTCAGTGGGGCTGTGTGTGGGGGGAGGGGGGCAAACTCCACACCTTCCCAAGGCTTGTCGTTTCGTGGAGGGGGCGGAGGGGGGGGGGAACACCTCCCCCAAACCTATGCCCATGCCTTGCCCTGGTGAAGTTTAAAGCAGTCTTGAGACTTTTTAGGGTATCCTAGCTGAATATAGCCAGAGCTTATTGGCATTCCAGCTTCACCCTCTTCTCTATTTTCATGCCCTCTTCAAAAGCCTTGAAGGGGAGGGGTCCATATGAGTATGATACACTGGCTTTATTTACATAACCTGGGCACTCCATTGGAGTGACCTGCTGGCTTAATGGCCCTTTTGGATTGTTGGAGCAGTGCAAAAGGGCCTGTCCTATATTTCTTATATGTGTCCTGTAAGTATCCACTGTTTAGCAAACTTGAGTAAAAGAATATGCCTATACTTGTGCCTATCTGACTATCTTAAATGTGTATATGCTTATAAAAGAATATCTGCTGGAGAAAGCAGGACTGAAACTGATTCTTTTTAAAAGAGCCCCAATACATGTGTGTTTTATAACCACATGATTATGAGTGTGCATGTATGTGGCGTGTGTTTATGTTGCCCCACTTATCTTTCAGACTTGCAAAATAATCTTTGATTATTAAGGCTATGATTTAGTCACGCATATTTTTAGTAAAAGTCATGGACAGGTCACGGGCAATAAACAAAAATTCATGGCCTGTGACCTGTCCATGACTTATACTAAAAATACCTGAGATTAAATCTTGGGGGAGAATGGCGGGGGGACACGCTGCTGGGGGGTCGCTGCTAGGGGCAGTACCTGGGGCCAGCGCCACAAGCTGCCAGGGGCCAACAAACCACGGCTGCTCCAGCCAGCTGGCCAGGGACCACTGCCCGCGGCCGCCGGAGCAGCAGCGGGTATGGCTGTCCCCAGGGCCGCTCCAGCAGCGGGTATGGTTGTCTGCAGGGCCGGTCCAGCTGAGCAGCCACACTGGCCCCTGCAGAAGTCATGGAGGTCATGGAAAGTCATGGAATCCGTGATCTTCGTGACAGAGACAGAGCCATACTGCAGATGTGTGTTATCTTTGAAATTGAATGAAAGAGATTGTATCCCTTGGACTTGCATCTGAGACTTGCTGGGGAGGGCTTATGAGGTTGTAGATTTTCTTACTAGCGAACATGTCGTTGACATCATTTTAGTTTACACAAGTGTGTAAATAGACAATACTATACATAGGTTGTTTCTATCTAAATACATATAAAACAAGCTGAACTTAAAATATGTCAATACAGGTGACTTATTAAAATATGTACAATCTGTTTGGCCCAAGGTTGTGCATAGGTTCACGTGGCCCTCCTGTGTTGTAAGGTTGGGCACCACTAGTTTAAATTAGAAATATTTGAACCAAAAATCATGGAATCTCTTTTCCTTCCTCTCTCCTCCTCCCCCCCCCCCCAAAAAAACCCCCCCCAAAACAAAACAAAAAAAACCCTTACAGAGAAGGGCTTGGGAAATATGGGGATTTGGGACTTGGATCCTAACTAGATGGTTTGTTGGTGCACAGCACTGAGAGTTCACTGAATTAGAATAGAATAGTTTGATGAAAAAATAATGTTATGAAGACATTGTGCTGTGCTTGGACACCAGGCAGTCAGTTACTTTTACACACACACACACACACACACACACACACACACACACACACCCCTCCCTCCCTCCCTCTCTTTTTACCTTTGCTGCCTGAAACCAGGTTTTTAGTTTGCGGGGGAAAATACACTGTAAGTGAGTTTTATGAGACAGCCTAAAACCTATCCTGTCAGTGGAACAGGATCAGACCTAATCTGTTAAAATTACATAAATGCTGTTCAATGAATTCTGTAATCAAATAAAAAGACCTAAGGAAACGGTCCAACAAGATTAGAATGGGATTTTGCATAAATGTCTTTTGGTTCCTAGCAAAAAATAAATGAGTTAGGGGAGAAGGAAGAACCACACAGTTTAAAAAAAAAAAAAAAAAAATTATGTTGAGTAGTTGCAGAGCAGACTGTCCAGGCTACCAGCAAGACAGAAATAATGAGTTGGAGGAAAGTCATAAGTTTAATTCGTCCAACCCTGCCCTCTCCAAGTGTTGCTCAGAATGTAAAGTAGCCTCTGTCACAGAGAACCTCAACTGCAGAGTAAGTGAGAGATTTTTAGAGCACCTGCCAGAAAAATACTCAATAACTACATAATTTCAGGTCCAATGTGTAAAAGTTTCAGCTCTGGTGTTACATTTATTGCAAATAGGAGATATGAAAAGCCTAATTTATAACCCACTGCAGAGGTAACATACCACAGGCTTAGTTCAGATATTAAGTGTAGTATTTTTAGTTAGAATTAAAGACAGCCTGACAGATCTTTGCAGTTGCACCCCTCTGAATGGTGTGTGGACAATGGTGTCATCTGTCAGCTGTGCTTTCCTATCCCTGAACATATTTAAAGGTTCATGTAGCAGTGTGTAGAAACCAAAGTCATAATGCTGTGAAAGATCTAACCTCCTAAAAATGTTAACTAAAAGAGAATAGCCTGAAGTCCTCGTTATCCACTGAGGAGAACATTTTAGTGTAAAAAATAAGAAACCATTAAAAAAAAAAAAAGAATTGTAAGATAACAGACCAGCAGTCAGATTGTACGTTGTAGCATAGGTGTCTGAATTGGCAGTCTGAAAGCCCAACAATTTCTTCTGGGAAAAAGACTAGGGAGTACAAGAAAGTGAAACAGCAGGTTGAACCTTGGAAGTTTCCTATTGTGGCCTCCTTGAGTGGTTATAGAGAAAATTTAGATTATATTTATTTCAACAAATACTGATTTATAATTGTAAGCCGGGAGGACAATCCAAGAGAGAAAGGATTATAAAATTTTGATTCAAGATCAAGATGGCTACTGTATCTCCTTGTGTCCACAAGCTGTTCTGTAATGGGCAAATGCTATTTTATAAATAGAGGGTAGGAAAGAAGACACTGATTCTTTTCCTGAAAGGTTTTAAATTGCTGAGGTTTTATCCCATTCATTCGCTCCTGCTTACCCCCCAAAAGGCAAGAATTTTTTTTCTAGTATAGGCAAACTCCGTACTTAAGTGTGAAATTTAACTGTGATTTTAAAACTCAGTAACTGGATGCAGCCAATTAAATTCAAGGATTACTACAATAGTCCAATCTGATTTATTTTATTTTACACCTGTAACTGCTATCTGTTATGAGGGCTCTATAATAGGTGTCCCTGCAGGCTTCAGGGAATGAGTGAACGAGGCTGAGAAAAGCCAGAAGCAACAGGAAAAAGATCTAGGTCTTCTCCTTTACCCCCTTACCAAGTGTATAGTTGGGGAGCTCAGCTGGCTGAGTGCAGTTTCCCTCACAGCCCAGTCTAGGCATCACCTCAGCCCTCCTTCCCTGGCAGGAAAGGAACCAGGAAGGATTGGAATAGCCAGCTCAAGGGAAAGCAGCTCCCACTCCCATATGTAACTGCTTTATCCTATTCCCAATCTCAAGCAACACCTAGAAGTGTCAGGTTATGAACGAAATCATCTATCAAACAATGCAAATCATTACACATCCTATTTCTAGCTTCAGAAAATCAGGAACAAAGAGAGCAGGGCTATGTCTGAAAGATCTGGGTACATTCTTAAAGGACTTATCTCCACAATCCCATTTTACCATCCCACAGACAATTCCATATTGCATATGGATGGTAGCTTTCTTTCACCTCTGAACTTTGATTATTACCATTTGATCTGACAGATGCTCCCAGGGTCTCCTCCAGAATCCAGAGTAGACTTTAAGGAAGACAGATATTCACTATTATCTCTTCCCAGACAATTTTTCTGATTAGGGCTCTGTGCAGAGAGAAAACTGAAACACACCCACCGAATGATACAGTTTCTGGAGTATCTTCGTTTCTTGATAAACACAGATGTATGGTGTCAAGGAAGTCTGTCAGAGGCCTGAATGAATATCATCAGGTACGTCGTTTCATCTCAGAAGAATTTTAAGAGATTTGTCACAGAAACAAAAATCCAGATCTTATGGGAGCCTACTGGGAATGCTGATCTCATACACCTACTTCACTGATCCGGGATTCCTGTGGTATCTATCCACTACTTCCTGTTATCCCCTCCACGTCTCATCTGTTGGCAGAGGTCAAGTTCCCATTGTGTATTCTCCGCAACACAAAGAAGTGAGTGCTGAGAATCACACTTTTTTGAAGGGATCCACCCATTAGTAAGCTAAGGAGAATGATCCTTATGTCAGATGCCAGCTGGGGATAGTAGAGGTGGCAAAAGCAATAAAGAGCTATATGCCTCTTCATCTGCGGTGGGGTTGTGTGATGGAGAATGACCTCTTGAAAAGATGGCCAATATCTCTGCCGTATGCCTTCCCACATTTCTCACTGCTTCCAGGACCATACAAAACCTAGGAAAGAGTGAGTGGCAATGATACTGTTTTATGCCATTCCGGCTGACAAGGCTATCATTCTCGTGCCTGATTATCCTAGCTTTGAACTTTTTCAATGTCTCTAACTCAGAGAGGAGATCTGCTGTTGCAAAAAACCTCAAAATCTTCTATATGGGATCAGAAAGATTCAAAATGGATACTTGAATGAAGTGACAGTCACTCACATGAACCCTAAGCAGAATTAATAAACAGTATATATTCTATTGGCTAGTGCAAAGTCCATAGTTTAACTACCATGTAAACAAGTAAAACATAGCCATGAATTCCTCCAGGAGGACCTTAGTGTGCGTGTAGAAAAATATACAAGCAAAAAGTATAACATTATCATTCAAGGAAAGGAAGTTTTGTCCAATTCCAACATTTTAGGGAAACAACCCTTATTGCAGCCCCATAAGATCACAGAGCACAATTTGGGCACCTCATTGCATTCTTTACGGAACAACCCAAACCCAGGATATTTCATCATATTTCTTATCCATTTAAGTAGGTCTTCCAATAGCTACTATCTCCAACCAGATGAATGTTGAAGTTGGGAGCTTTCTCAGATGAGAACCAGTATTGTACTTTTAATTTAGGCAATTAATCCATTAATTCCCAAAGTAAATCCAAGAAATATTTTTCCTTCTATTAAGCATTAATGTTCAGTCCTTTGGACTATCTCAGGACAGAGAAATCATTTATCCTGCACTGAGATCTGTTAGACAGCCACATGGCCTTCAATACATAAATTCCCCAAAATTTCTATATAATGGTCAGCCAATCTTTAGCCAATGCCATTTTTGGTCAGTAGTGTTTGTCACTCAGGGAACGATAGAAGATATGTAATGTACTAAATATAAGTAATGTAATATACTAAAGATAAACTAAATATGAGTCAACAGTGTAATACTGTTGCAAAATAAGCAAACATTCTGGGATATATTAGCAGGAGTGTTGTAAGCAAGACATGAAAAGTAATTCTTCCACTCAACTCAGCTGGAGTACTGTGTCTCATTCTGGGCTCCACGCTTCAGGAAAGATGTGGACAAACTTGAAAAATCCAGATGAGAGCAAGAAAAATGATTAAATATCTAGAAAACATGGCATATAAGGAAAGGTTTCAAAACATTGGGTATGTTCAGTCTGGAGAAGAGAAGACTGAGGAGGGACATAACAGTTTTCAAATAAGTAAAAGGTTGTTATGAAGGGGAGGATGATAAATTGTTCTCCTTATGCACAGAGGACAGGACAAGACATACTGGGCCTATATTGCGAAAAGGGAGAATTAGGATAGACATTAGGAAAAACTTCCTAACCATCAAGGTAGTTAAGCACTGGAACAAATTACCTATGGAGGCTGTGGAATCCTTGTCATTGATGGTTTTCAAGAACAAGTTAGCCAAACACTTGTGAAGATGGTCTAGATAATACTTAGTCCTGCCTCAGCGCCCAGGACTGGACTAGATAACCTATCCATGTCCATATTTAGAGAATGGTTCTGCCTGCCACCAAGACGGCACCCTGCTATGAAAATCCCATTGTAATCTGTCTGTGAACTTTAGCACAATGAAGAAGTGGAAAATAAGTTAATAGGCTCCACAGATCTGGCCCGCCAGATTATCCAGAATAGAGATGGAAATTGATATCCAAAGGTTTGGGTTTGTTTTGTTAGGGGGAATTTCCCATGTTTTGTAAGAGAAGAAATTGTTGTGCTTTTCCTGAAAATATAGTTAATAAAATCTGTAATTTAGGAAAGTAGAATTGAATTATTCTGTCTGTGGAACTCAAGGGAACTTTAAGGTGCAGGGCAATCCCCTGCTGCCAGTGACTGACAGGTTCAGTTCTGCTCCCAAGCGTCAAACAAACCAAAGTGCCCACCGTAATTGATCTGTGGGTCTCAGTACTCCAAAAAGAACATTTTCAGGTAACCAGAGATACGTTTTCTTAATCTGATGTTTTTGTTTTGGGCTCATCTCTGATTAAGACCAACTGGTTTTTTGCAATCCCTGAAAGAAAGAGCGAGTGAGAAAACGCGTTTGTGTGTGTGTGTGTGTGTGTGTGTGTGTGTGTGTGTGTGTGTGTGTGTGTGTGTGTGTGCGCGCGAGCATGCGCTCACACATAATGTATAAAGTGTATAATTGTGTAGTATATGCCTTTTCCACATTCTTGCAGCTTGAGAAATACGCAGATCAGATACTATGCTTTTACAGTAATGTAATATCAAATATTTATAGACCAGATAGATTTTTATTTATCTATATCAGATAGATTTTTATTTTGTAGACAGACTGAAACCAAAGCCATTATGTGGCTAGATCCAAAATCTAACAGCAGAATAAGAGGAGGAGACAATAAAGATCTCGACAGCCTTTCTGAGATCGCCTGCTCAACATAAAAATGTTCTGTTATACTTGGGAGGAAGCAGATATAGCATCCTTAGCCTGCATGTCCTCCTGGGAAAGTATTTATGAAAAAATACAATCTTTCTTTGTTCCTTTTCTTATTTTGTTTTGGCACACTGACTTCTTTTGTGCAGTGTGATTGTCAGAGGGGTATATTTGGAGAAGTTGCTTGAAGGCTGTTGATCATTTTTCAAATAATGGGAACCAAAAAAATTAAATGTATGGCTCACTGTTTTTTGATGGATTTTTTTAGCAAATAAATTGTGTATAAAAATGATGATTCAGGTATTAAACCAAATACTCTGTCAAAAATAATTGTAATGTGCATGTTGATAAATTTATATTGCTTTTATTTGTTAGGCAACAGCTTAACAGAGATAGCCAGGCAACCTGGAGTTGGTATATGGAAAATATGAAAGCTGGACAGTAAGTGACAAAATGATCAGACCCCTTTGTTGCCCTGTAGTGTGATTGGCAGTAGTAGTACTAGACTATGTGTGTTAGCTTTGGATTCCTAGAGCTATTTACTTTTAAACAGTATCTAAATTGCATTGTTATATTTGCATCTTCCGCTGGCCTCCCTCTCCCCAAATAAACAAAGGAATCAATATATTCCACTTCATGTAGGAAATGTCTAACATTCCATGAAGGAGAATGTGAACAGTTTTACTTTCTGTAACTTGTGTGTGTTTATATTTAATTTTACTGACTAAATTAAATTTCTGATATTTATTCACAAAGGATGAGCTAGTCATCACAGAAGAGGATAATTTCTTTACTCTGCTCAACCCTGAATGACATCAGAAGAATCAGTTCAAAGTTCACCTTTGCAATAATGTGTGTGTGGAGGGTGGAATTGGGAGCCTTTGAAGAGATTGGCAAAATAATTGCAAAATGTGTTTGTCAAGATGTTGATGATCTATTCTAATTGGAACCCTTAACATCCCTATCTCCCCCTCGTCCCCATCAACTTGGACTCATCTGTTCGGTAGGGTTCACTTAAGGGGGAATCTGCCAGAGATCTAACAAGTGGTTTGTCATGGTGTTCCTTTGCAACATAACTGAAAGGGATTTATTTTTATGAAGGGCTATGTTAATAGAGCTGATAATATAACTATTAAAATGTATGCTACAAGTGTCTTTTCTGTATCTCTACCATTGTGATACAATCACATATAAAAGTTGAACTGATGATTGCAGGTATATGTCAGTGAAATTAGTGCATATTGTCTTTCAAGAATGTTTTAAAGAAAAAAAGTAGCTCCAAGCTATCTCATGGACTTTGTCTCCTTACTCTCTTTTCTGCTTCTCGTCATCTTTCACTGGCTTTTTATTTTTCTCTCCACATTATATCAACACTCCTTAGCATAAGAGGTTTGTCTTCTACAGTGGGGACTTTTACATGTCTATATAAAGTTGATACTGCACAAACTGCAGTGATTAATGCTGGGTCCTCAGCTTTTGCATGTAAATAATTTAGGTCAGTGCTTCTCAAAGCTGGTCCGCTGCTTGTTCGGGAAAAGCCCCTGGCGGTCCGGGCCAGTTTGTTTATCTGCCCCGTCTGCAGGTTTGGCCGATCGCGGCTCCCGCTGGCCGCGATTCGCCAATGGGGGCTGCGGGAAGGGCAGCCAGCACATCCCTCGCCCTGCGCTGCTTCCCGCAGCCCCCATTGGCCTGGAGTGGCGAACCGCAGCCAGTGGGAGCTGCGATCGGCCAAACCTGCGGACAGGGCAGGTAAACAAACCGGCTTTCCATGAACAAGCGGCGGACCGGCTTTGAGAAGCACTGATTTAGGTGATAGTACCGAAAGGAACATTACTGATTTGTCATTATAACAATGTGAGAGAGGTAAAGCAGATAATTAGAACCAATGTGAA
Organism: Trachemys scripta elegans; assembly: GCF_013100865.1. Classification (NCBI taxonomy): domain Eukaryota; kingdom Metazoa; phylum Chordata; order Testudines; family Emydidae; genus Trachemys; species Trachemys scripta. The sequence goes on along the minus strand of NC_048303.1, from coordinate 95,801,599 downwards.
CAGACATATGGCTTGATTCCCTTTTTGCATCAAATGTATGTCACTGCAATTAATTTGACTTCAAGGGATTACTTCTAATTTCAATGAGAGAAGAATCAGGCCCACTGATATCTCTCTAACCAAACATCAGAAACCAACAAAGAGGACTAATTGGCAAAAGAATTAAAGGAAGAAATTTGTAATATACAGTCAAGTGTACAGTACAGTAGTGGAACCAGAAAAAAATCCAAGTTTTATGAAAACTATAGATATCTAAGTGACGAAGAGGGATTTCTTTTCAAAAGAAACAAATGCAATCAAGGGCTGAATGTCAGAATAAAAGCCAATGTGAGTCCATCCAAGCAAAACCAAGAGAAAAATTCACAACCAGAAAGAGTGTTCAGTTTAGAAAAAGAGAAATTTAACTTACAAATCCTAAGTGAGTTTTCTGGTTGGTGCAACTTACTAGCATATATCACAATTTAGATCAAACAGTTTTTCTTATAAAACAAAAAGGTATTACAGGAACAACTTCAATAAAGAGTGTAAAGAATTTCTCTTCTCTATAAATCTTAATGGAACAATGTGGTTCAAAACCAATACATATTATAAACTAAAATGGAAATTCTTGTTTGAGGCCTCCTGTTCAAGTCAACAGCAAAACTTCCAATGCCTTCAGTGAAAGCAGGACTGGGCCTGATTCAGCAGATTACTGAAGGAGGTACTTAATTTTAAGTACTTGCTTAGTCCCTATTCAGCAAAGAATTTAAGCACAAGCACTTAAAGATAAGTGCTCTGCTGATTCTGAGCCTTTAATGAATAGCTATAATAATTGCCTTGCAGTAATTATGCACTATTCTTAATGTAAATATTTCTGAGCATCTTTTAGAGAGAATGCATTTTATATTTCAATGATGATATTGCCAATGAAAACTTAGTACCATACCTTTTGAATAGTGCGGCAAAGGCATTTGCCTCTTAGCATTTTGAGATACATAAATCTTAATTTCATTAAGCAAGTGGTTTGTTTTTTTTCCCAAGTAATAGAGAATTCAGAAAGTGAATATACCCTCTGTTGTTCCTTTGGTCCAACAGGTTAGCCAATATCCTTGGCCTTGTCTAGTTGTTTCTCTTTGGATAAGAAATTGAAAATATGAATCAGGTGTTTTCTTTGGTGTAATCTTATTTGTTTACAAAAAATGTACACAAAGTCCTGTTTCTCTGAACACAGTAGAAACAAAAAATAAATAATATTCTCGCAAAAGTTTATAGTGCAAATATGGCCTGCATCTGAATGTCAATGGATAAAACACTCACCAGAGGACAGCTATTCTAATCTTTCAACATAACAATTCCTTTTATCATTATGGAGTGATTCATGAAATTATCATGTACTTCAGTTGCAGCGACTACATATGAACAAGTATGTTGCAGTGAAGGAGAACTTTGGTTAACTGTGCTTTTTGATAAATATCGTCCTTATCATTTCTGGGTTTTCCCCCCTAACCTCCCAGCATATCTGATTATTAAATGTCTAATAAACAGAGGTAAAGTTACCTTTTATTGTTTGTTTTCACAAAAAAGTTTAGTAGTGATTGGACATCTAACACAGTGAACGTCAGTGAAAATGAGATAGGATCTGTGGCTGAAATAGGGAAAGAACAAGTTAAATATTACCTAGACAAGTTAGATGTCTTCAAGTCACCAGGGCCTGATGAAATACCTACTAGAATACTCGAGTAGCTGACTAAGGAGATATCTGAGCCATTAGTGATTTATCTTCAAAAACTCATTGAAGATAGGGGAGATTCCAGAGGACTGGAAGAGGGCAAATACAGTGCCAATCTATAAAAAGGGAATAAGGACAACCAGGGGAATTATAGACCAGTCAGTTTAACTTCAGTATCTGGGAAGAGAATGGAGCAAATAATCAAGCAATCAGTTTGCAAGCACTGGAAGATAAGGTGGTAAGTAACAGTCAGCATGGATTTATCAAGAACAAATTGTGTCAAACGAACCTACTTGCTTTCTTTGTCAGGGTAATAAGCATTGTTGGTGTGGGGGGAGTGGTAGATGTGGTATATTTTGATTTTAGTAAGGCTTTTGATACTGTCTGGCATGACCTTCTCATAAACAACCTAGGGAAATATAGCCTAGATGAAGGTAGTATAAGGTGGGTGCATAACTGTCTGGAAAACCGCTTCCAGAGAGTAATCATCAGTGATTCACAGTCAAGCTGGAAGAGCATATTTAGTGGGGTTCTGCAGGGGTCGGTCCTGGATCCAGTTCTGTTCAATATTTTCATCAATGATTTAAATAATGGCATAAAGAGTACACTTATGAAGTTTTCAGACAGTACCAAACTGGGAGGGTTTGTGAATGCTTTGGGGGATAGGATTAGAATTCAAAATGATCTGGACAAACTGGAGAAATGGTCTGAAGTAATTAGGATGAAATTCAATAGGATAAACTACTTCACTTACAAAGGAACAATCAGTTGCACACATACAAAATGGGAAGTGACTGCCTAGGAAGGTGTACTTTGGAAAGGGATATAGGGGTTATAATCAATCACAAGCTAAATATGAGTCAACAGTGTAACATTGTTGCAACAAAAAGTGAACAACATTCTGGGATATACCAGCAGGAGTATTGTAAACAAGACATGAGAAATAATTATTCTACTCTATTCCATATTGATAAGGCCTTAACCGGAGTATTGTGTTCAGTTCTGGGCAAGACATTTTAGGAAAGAGGTGGACAACCTGGAGAAAGTTCAGAGGAGAGCAACAAAAAATTATTAAAAATCTAGAAACCATGACCTATGAGGAAATATTGAAAAAAATGGGTTTAGTCTGGAGAAGAGAAGACCGGGGGGAGACATGATGACAGTTTTCAAGTTTATAAGTGGTTGTTACAACCAGGAGGGTGAAAAATTGTTGTTCTTATCCTCTGAGGATAGGACAAGAAGCAATGGGCTTAAATTACAGCAAGTGAGGTTTAGATTGGGCATTAGGAAAAACTTTGTCAGGGTACTTAAGCCTGGAACTAATTGCCTAGGGATGTTGTTGAATCTTAGTCATTGGAGGTTTTTAAGAACAGGTTAGACAAACACCTGTCAGGAATGGTCTAGTTATTGCTTAGCGCTGTCTTGGACAATATGACCTATCAAGGTCCCTTCCAGTCCTACACTTATATGATTCTATTATTGGTATAAGTGCAGATAGGATTTCAATGATATCCTGAGGAGGATTTTGTTTGGAAAGACCCTGGCAGCTCACTAAGTAGCACTTAAATGAATCATCTAATGAAATCAATGGGATTCCTCTTGTGAACTTGGAATATTCAGTGTACGCAGGAGTTGCATAATCAGACCCAGATACAGAATAACTAAACAGTTACATTCTAGTAATCCTAAAATGTAAACAAAATGCATTTCATGAGGGGTTAGGGGAAAGCAGCAAACATTGCTTCCTAATATTTTAGTTTGACTAAAAAATGACTCAGCTGAAAGCTCTAAGTGGAACTATCTAAAAGCAGTGTAGTTAATAACTTATCCTTTCAGTTGAACCGACTGTACAGAACAGTATTTTATACAAGTTTGGTGGGAAATAAAAAGGAGTCTTGCAGTTTGTCTTTTATACCACTATCATTCTTGTCCTTTTTTCCTCTTTCAAATAAAATAATTCTACTCTATGCGTTTCAGTGGGCTGAACCATCAAAATGTCGCTATTAATGTCTTTCAAATGTTAGCGAATTCTTAAGGACAGTAGTTGGAAAACAGTATTCTCCTAAAACTCAGCATCCTTCAAGCTGAAACTCATTACTATTGTACGAGTCAGCTTAGGATAAAGAAAAAGGAAACTGAAGTTTTAGAAGAAGGAAACAAAAGAGTATCCCCCTTCCTTTAAGTAGAAGAAATGATTTTGATGTTTTAAAGGCTGTTTTGGCTTGAGTAACATTTTTGATAAGAACAAAACCTCCAAATTCCTCCCTCCCCAAATACAAAATTAATAACAAGGTTTTAAGTAACTTTTGCTGATGAATCTTGGTGCCTGTAACAGGGTGCCCACTTGGCTCCTGCCCCTGTTGGGCTGATAAAGTCACTTGGAGACCCGAGGTTCAGTAACCACCGGTGCAGTTTATTTACAGGTTGTGCTCCCTCCATCTTTTCACCATGCAAGTAGCCCTTTACCATCAGGAAGGGGCGCACTACCTCTCTGCTTCCACTCCCTGCCTTTTCCCTTTCTTCCTGCTCCCCTCCCCACAAGCATGCTTCTCTTGAGGCTTTTATACAACGCCAGACTAATTGGGCAGCAGCTGTCCTTGCTTTCCCAATTAGAGTCAGGTGGTCTAACCAGCTCCAATTCACCTCCCTTAATTGGAGCTGGAGTGACAGAGGGCTGTCTCAGCAGTTCCTGCTCAGTGCCCTGTCACAGTACCCAATTCTGCACCAAAACTCCTTTTGATTTCAGTGGGAATTCTGGATGTGTAAGGAATGCACAATTCTATCACAAGATTGTTATTTTGGACTACTTAGCAAAGTCATACCTAGACAATCAGTAGGTGTCCCAAGGCTTTGGGGACAGAACCACCACTTCAATAGCTAGTAAGAGTGTATTCACTGTCAGTGGCTGCCAGACATCGTGGTGGTAGAGGATCCAATTACTGGCTGATACGTTGATGGTCCTTTATATATATATATATATATATATTCTGTTGCGCCATTTCTGACTAGCTCATCTGACACCCTTGCTGATTCTTCACACCCAGTTGGGACTGGATAAAGGATTTGTCCTAGAAATGTGTCTGTACTGTTTCACAAGAGCTATTGTACGTATTTAGTAGAATGCTGTCTCTTGTTATTTATTGGCGGTATTTAAAAGCTTTCTTTAATTTGTGCCAAATGCCTGTTGTGGGGAAAGATGGATACAGTATGCCAGGCAACACTCTTTGGAGCTTGCAGCTCATGGATCCTGATAATATACAATATTGTATGTTTTGCCATAATTTTATTGCTATGTAATGACAAACACCATAATTAGGTTAATGGTATCTACACCCTGTAATAGCCTCAAAACATGCATTGTTAATTGAAAAAAGTGGAAATAACTTCTTCTGTATTACGAGAATTTTTCCTCAGAATAAGTGAATATTTTATGTATTAAATATGTGCTGGAACACAATGGTATAATCTCTCCTTTTAAATGTTTTGAATTTTCTTCTCAGCCATATGGTTGCCTTTGCACTCTAGAATAACATATTCTCTCTCCTTCCTTCAGCCTCCTGGATATCAAAGCAGAGATTGTAATATACCTATTTTAAGAATAACTTCTACAGATACTGTGTAACTGACAATATTTATTTTTTGCTGGCTGCACAGTATCCACATTTTAGACCTTACTTTAACACAAAACAAATTTAAAAATATAAAATTTTATTAAAATTAAATATTTTAATAATTTTATTTGTTTTCCAAACTGAAATCAGAATGTGTTTTCTGCTTGAATAGAAGATAGTTGTCAAGCATGATGTGAGCATTATTTCCTTTCTTCTAGGAATTCTAAGTTAAATGTATGTGAAAGCGGAGATACATTTCAGAAAACTATAGAACCGATCCTGTCACAATACACTAAGCTAACTGGAATATTTAAATAAGGAACAGGGACACATCTCCATGCCTGGAATATAAACTAAACATGGGAACAGAATTACTTGTGTCTTATGTTTTAGCTTGTCCTGATTCCTGGAGCTATTATTCTAAGTTCTAAAGTACAGAACTTTTTGTTGATCATAACCTACAAATGATTCTGCTGTGTTTTTCTTGTAGTTCCTTGCCAACATGTTTTAATCATGTTTAAAACATTGACATCTGCCCTAAAGATCACTTCCAGTAAGCAACTCCCTATCTTAAGGGGTGCTTTAAAGAATCTCCATAGTTTACAGTATAATATTGTTTGACCTCTAGTTAGAGACCATTTCTAGACATCCAATTTGTGCTCATTCTTTTAGTAGTTGTTTTAGCCAGGTTTTGCTATAGAATCATGGTCTCCTTTCTAGGGGATCTCTTCGAACGGTAAAAGGCACTGTACTTTTTTCCCTCAGTGTCTAAATCTACTGAGTATCAGAGGGGTAGCCGTGTTAGTCTGAATCTGTAAAAAGCAACAGAGGGTCCTGTGGCACCTTTGAGACTAACAGAAGTACTGGG